>NW_022589724.1:25838341-25906304 GCF_004348235.1 Phoca vitulina | reverse complement strand
CCCTTCCCCCGGCCAGGCCCCGCGCAGCCCCGCCCCGGAAGCTCACCGGCCGGGCCTGTGGCCTCGGAGCAGCGCCTGGCGGAACCAGCGCACGCAGGCCTGCACGCTGCTGGCGGTGTGCGCGCCGTCCAGGTACCAGGTGAGGGGCCCGCGCCGCAGCACCTGCGTCCGGCCCAGCCACTCCGTGTCCCGAAGCCCTGCAGGGGGCAAGGCAGCCGGCTCCCACCCCGGTCCTCAACTCACACACACACCCTGCCTGCAGGGCCCCCTGCTGCTCGCGGCTCGGACGCTGAGGCTGCCCACCCTGAGCCCTCTCAGCCGATGAGCCAAGCTGCCGCTCACTCTTAGGCGCCAGCCACTGGGAGCAGCTCTCGGGCTGCCTCCTCTGATGGAATCTTCCCAGCGGCCCTATCATCTATTAGTCCCATATTACCTGTAGGCGGAGAGCCCTTAGCCCAGAGAGATTAGGTCACAGAGCCAAGGGTGCCGGGATGTGATCCAAGATCTGCCTGGCTTCTGTCATGGCCCTAACTTGGGGCCTGGCACACAGTGGGCGCACTGGAATCACTGGCGAAAGGGGTTTAGCTGCTAGGAGCACCTACTATGGGCTGAAAGTTTCGGGGGAAGCAAGAAGCCTGAGAATATGTCTATTCTCTCCAGACCTCATGGTCTTACAATGACGACAAGAATGCCAGTAACAGGGGCGCCTGGGGGGCTCAATCATTAAGCGTCTGCCTTCGGCTCAGGTCATGATCCCAGGGTCCTGGGATGCAGCCCTGCATCGGGCTCCCTGCTCCGCGGGAAGCCTGCTTCTCCCTCTCCCCCTGTGTTCCTTCTCTCGCTGTGTCTCTGTCAAATAAATTAAAAATCTTAAAAAAAGAATGCCAGTAACAGCAGCAACCACTGACTGGGCGCTATATCCCAAACCCACCAGGCCCTGGCCTCAGCCCCTTGGTGATGTCACCTCACAGTGGGTCCTGTCATCACCTCATTTGGCAGGTGGGAAAACGGAGGCTCAGAGTCCACAAAGCAGGGGAGCTTACTGACTTCAGAGGCCTTTGTCCTGGGCACCACCTCAAACCGCCCCCACCTCTCAAACAGGAAACTCAAAGAACCATCTGAGGGGGCCTGGCTGGGCAGGAAGGTCCGCCTCACCGTGCCGCATGTGGGGCGTGGGCTGGAACACGGGTGCCAGGGGCATGTGCCGCAAGACGCCGGGCCGAGACACCTTCAGCTCCCCGAGGCCTGAGGAGCAAGGGGGGGGGGGCTGCTGTGCGGACTGAGGGTGCAGGGGGCCTTCAGAGGCAGGCTCCACGTGCCCCGCCCCACGCGCTGCCCACTCACCCTGGTGGCCCTTCTGCTGCAGCCAGCAGCGAGCGAGCTGCAAGGCCAAGGCGGCGTTGAACCGCTGGTGCTCTCCATCCAGGCCCAGGGTCAGCGGCGGCCCCCCTTCCTCCAGGGCTTCCAGTGGTGGGCACAGGTAGAGAGGACACTGCCAAGGAGACGGGCAACACCGGGTCACGGGAGCCCTCCCTGGCGCTGTGAGTCCTTCCATCTGTCCACATCAACCAGAACCCGCCAAGCTCGGATCCGAGAACCCAAATGTGCTCCAGCTGGACGAGCGGTTACCCCTCACTGCACAGATGGGCAAACTGAGGCCCAAAAGGATGACGTGCCTCCCCGGTCAGCTGCCACCCCCGCCCCAGGGCTTCCAGACTCACGGAGATCTGCTGGGCACGGTCCCGCAGCACGGCCAGGGGACCGTCAGGCTGGAGCACCGTGAAGGCAGGGACGCCACGCTGGGGAGGAGAGGGAGGGAAGGAGGGAGACGGGCTGCTGAGGGTCCTCCGTCCCTGGGTCTGGGCAGCTCACTTCGCCTCTCCCCCCAGACCCCGCCTGTTCCAGACCCCGCTGATGCCCAAGACCTTATCCTGAGTCGGGTTACAGATGACCCTGTCCCAGCCCCGCTTGCCTGAGCCTTGAGGGCCAGGCCCAGGCCGTCCAGGTACCTCCTGTCCCCAGGGCTGCCTGGTACCTTGAAGATGCCCCCTTTCTGCCATGCGATCTCCTCCACTGTGTCCCCCAGAAGGCTGGTGTGGTCGATGCCAAGAGAGGAGACGCCACACACCACAGGCTTCCTGCAGGAGACAGAAGGGCCATGATGGCGCTGCCCTGGGCTCATGGCCAGCGTCCTTCTCCTGAAGCAGTGGTCCTCACCTGATGATGTTGGTGCAGTCGTAAGCGCCACCAATGCCCACTTCCACCACCGCCAGGTCCACCTGCAGAGGACCAGGGGGCACGTCAGGGGCCCCGCGCACCCAGCCTGCTGACATTCCCCTCCCCATGGCCTCGGACACAGGACTCTGGGGAGTGGGCACGTACCTTCTCTTGGAGGAAGATGTGGAAGGCCATGAGTGTGAGGAAGCGGAAGTAGGCAGGCATGGAGACGCAGCTGCTGCTGTCCTGTGGACAAGAACATGTCAGAGCCCAAGGCCCTGTCACCTCCGCTCTGGGGAGATGGGGTTCTGGGACGTACTGCACCCTCTGGGTCTCTCCAGCGCCCCCTACCCTGCCCACCCACCAGTCCTCCTGCACGCTCACCTTGGTCTCCTCCAGCCGGTGGTAGAGGTGCCAGAAGTGCTTGGTGAAGAGCTCGGGGCTTATGGGCTGCCCGTTGATGCGGATCCGCTCCCGCACCTGCACCAGGTGGGGAGAGCTGCCGGGAGACCTGTGGTCATCGGGACTCCCTTCCCGAGGCCCTCACACCTGTCTTCAGAAACCCAGATCTGACCATGCCACTGCCCTGCTGACAGTCCTTCTGTGACCTCCCTCTGGCCTCCAGCGTCCCAGCTCCTCACCCAGCCTCCCAGCTCCTGGTGGGACTGACGCTGCTGGCCTCTGTGCTTCACCCCTCCTTTATCCCAGCAGTTCCCTGTGGCCCAGCCCCTCCGGCCGGCCCCCCTCACCTGGCTCACTCCACACGTCTCAACTGAGTTGTCCCGCCCCACTCGGTACCCCAACAGGCTGATCAGGAATGTGCTCTGGGCTCCAACAGGTCCCTGCGCTTTACCCATCACACACGCATCAGTCACTCTGCCAACATCTGCCCCCACACTGTGTCTTCCAGCCCTGGAGGGCAAGGCCCCGTCAGTGTACTCAAGATGCATCCCCAGGCCGACCCACAAGGCTATATGGGCCGAAGCCAAAGGCTGGATTTTTAACCCCCAAAAATATCTTTAAAAATATTTTTGTTAAGATTTCATTATTTTTTAAAGTAATCTCCAGACCCAACGTGGGGCTCAAACTCATAACCCCAGAGATCAAGAGTCGCACGCTTCACCCACTGAGCCAGCCAGGTCGCCCCACCCCAGAAATTATTTTAGAAGAGAGATCGTCCGTCAGCTTATATTTGAATCCTCCAAGCCCCTCTTGTATTAGAAGTCCTTCCCTAGGAGCGCCTGGGTGGCTCAGTCGTTAAGCGTCTGCCTTCCGCTCAGATCATGGTCCCAGGGTCCTGGGATCGAGCCCCGAATCGGGCTCCCTGCTCAGCGGGAAGCCTGCTTCTCCCTCTCCCACTCCCCCTGCTTGTGTTCCTTCTCTTGCTTTGTCTCTGTCAAATAAATAAAATCTTTAAAAAAAAAAAAGAAAAAAGTCCTTCCCTACATTTCTTTCTTTTGAACAAAGAACTGTGGAGAGAAAATGTGGCCCAAAATGAGCCTCAGTCAGCTGATTTCAGACAGTTACAGAAGTCACTTGGTGGAACTTGTAAAATAAAAGGAAGCAAAAATCTTAAGTCCCTCCACCTCAAGGACCAAATCCTGAGCACTTCACCACCACCGTAATCCCACTGCTTTACTGGTGACCAGCTAAGGAGAGGTATGTGCAGCGCAGGGAAGAGGGCCCCACGTCTGGTCCATACCCCATCCTCTGGTGTGAGTTTGGGTGCCTGAGGGCGAGCACGAGGAGATGCTGCCTGGAGGGTGACGTGGCACCTGAGGCGACAGAGCGGAAGGGAGGCCTCGACAGGCCGACATAATAAACTACCTCAGTGCTTAAGCCCTAACAAGCCAGATCTTCTGCTCCTTACTGCAAAGACATCCGAAGTGATAAATACTTCTCTGTGATTTTAAAGCTGTACGTGGGGGCACCTGGCTGGCTCAGTCGGTAGAGCGTGCAACACTTGATCGTGGGGTTGTAAGTTCAAGCCCCGCATTGGGTTTAGAGATTACTTAAAAATAAAATAATTTTATTTTATTTATTTATTTGACAGAGAGATAGAGAGCACAAGTAGGCAGAGTGGCAGGCAGAAGGAGAGGGAGAAGTAGGCTCTCCGCTGAGCAGGGAGCCGGACGTGGGGCTTGATCCCAGGACCCCAGGATCATGACCTGAGCCGAAGGCAGCCGCTTAACCGACTGAGCCACCCAGGCGCCCCTAAAAATAAAATAATCTTAATAAAAGCTGTACATGGAATTTAATAAAAAGGTACCTGATGACTCTAGCTATGTACTTCATTTACACATTCAAGTTGCGGCCCCCCCTCCCGAATTTGTTTCATTACGAAAATTAAAGACTGCCACAAACTTCGGCCAATATGTTAAAAGCTAAGGGAGGGGCGCCTGGGTGGCTCAGTTGGTTAAGCAACTGCCTTCGGCTCAGGTCATGATCCTGGAGTGCTGGGATCGAGTCCCGCATCGGGCTCCCTGCTAGGCAGGGAGTCTGCTTCTCCCTCTGACCCTCCTCCCTCTCATGCTCTCTGTCTCATTCTCTCTCTCTCAAATAAATAAATAAATAAATAAATCTTAAAAAAAATTAAAAAAATAAAATAAAAGCTAAGGGAATGGTTATTGAATCAATCAATATTGGGCAAAGAGACAGGCAGCTGAGCTCCTGCTAGTTGGTTCCACGGCGCCCCCAGAGAGCTAAGAGATCCCACATTTCTCCACACCTCAGTACCTAAAGAATCCCGTCTTCAGGCCATAGCTGCGGAGAACACGTTCGGTGAAGGCACACGTGGAACCCTAGAAAGAAAAGGGTCTTGTTTGGGCGGGCCCCACCCTCCCACCCCATCAGGTGAATACCCTACCCCTGAGTCCTATCCCTCACCTTCCCCTTGGTCCCAGTGACGTGAATGATGTTCAGCTGGTCCAAGTCTTCCACCTGAGACATATAGACAAATGCTTCAGCCACAGACTCATGGGTGGGGGTGGGGGTGGGGGTGGGGGGGGGGGTGGGGGTGGGGGTGGGGGTGGGGGTGGTCCCAGGGCCCGCACACCTTACCTGCAGCCCACTCCGGGCCAAGTACAGCTTCATCGCTTCCAGCTGTGTCTGAGGGTCACCCCGCTGGCGCTTTACCTGCTCCAGGTAGCCAGCATTGGTCTGCAGGGTGTTCAGTGTGCGCACAGCATCCTGGCAACCACAGTCCCCAGGTAGCAGGTTAAGACTCACCAACAGTCCACAGAAACAGAGGGACCCCAGGCACCAGTTGCCAAGCCAGGGCACCAAGCCTACCAATGCCAGCCCCGTTGCCCCAGCCTTGAGGCTAGGCACTGGTGGGAGAGGAGTGGCATCTTTCCAGCTCCGGCAGAGATGGGAGCCTGGGGCACTTTGGCCCCACCCACGAGTGTCAGGCAAAGCAGGTTAAGTGACTAACGGGAGAAGCCTTGCTTCCTGTTCCCAGTTTGGGCTTCCCAATCTTCACCCCCCACACCCGGGCCTTTGCCCTCATTCCCTCCAATGACGTCCACAGCTATACTGGGCCCTAAATTGGGAGGGGGGAGTGAAGGGGTGCAGGAGCAGAACCACAGAAGGCTGGGGTCTTAGAACAGGAAGAATTCGAACCAGGGATCCCTGGAGGCTTCCATGCCCAACCCTGAGAATGGGGTTCCACATTCTGACCCAAAGAAGAGCTGCTTGAAGCATCCAGATGGGGAAGAGGAGGCTCCAAGGAAGAAGGGTATACCCGGGGTCACCCAGCCAGGAAGGTGGGTAGCTGCAGCCTCAGGAGAGTCCACTGGGGCTGACAGTGGAGATGCTATTTATTTCCCCTTAGGGGCCTCAACAGCTGGTCGGCAGCCCCACACCCATTAAACTGTGTCATCTGCCTGGCAGGCAACAGGTGTGGTCTATGGAAACCGGCCCTTACAACAGAGCCAGGTGGAAATTTTGTTTTCCAGAATCTTACCCCCACCAACACCCCTGATTCCTGCCTGCCTCCAATTCCTGGCACTTGGGAATCCTGGAGACTCCAACCCCATATATCAACTCTTGGATCTCTCAAGTCTCAACTCCTGAAACTCTTTCCCCTCCCACCCCCCACGCCCCAACCGCTAGCTGGGACTCTGGACCTCCTATCACTGGGCGCCCCTTCCCACTAAGGCGGGACACTTGAGCCTCAGCATTCCCAGAACCGGCGGCCCAGACCCAACTTCCTGGTCCCTGTCCCCGCCCCCGAGTCCCCCACTGCCAGGTTCCCAGTCCACCCCAGCCTCAGGCTGCGGAGTCCGGACGCTGTGTGGCTCAGGCCCGGCCCACGTGTCGTCGCAGGACCGCCCGTCTGCCCGCCGGATACCTGATACTCCATGCCGGGCTCCTGCGGCGCGGGCCACGCGCTCAACCCTCGCCGCGCCGTGACCCCGGTCGTTGCACCGCGCGGAGAAACTGCTGCCAGGAAGAGAGCGGCACGCAGGTGGCAGCGTGCCTGCGACATAGTCCTAGCGCCTGTTACCACTCGCCAGGCCCGGGCCGGAGACGCCCCGCCTCGCCCCGCCCCGCCCCGCCCCGCCCCGCCCCTGCCGTCCGCCCCGCCCCTGCCGTCCGCCAGTCAGCATCGCCCAGGGAGTCTTCCGGAACCAATAGGAATCCGCGGGGTGCCATATTTGTGAGGGGCAGGCCCGGGGGCGGGGTGGAGGGCTCCGTCCCTGTTTGTGAGGGGCACGCTGTCCGCGGCGTTCTGTGCACGCACTCAGCTTCGCCAGGGCCTGGCCACACCCCCAAAATAGTCCCAGTCTGCAACCCTCGTTCTGGTGATCCGCCAGAACTAACTCTGAGCCGGGATAGAAGACGCCCCTAGCGTACGCTTGTATGGAGGTCATTGAATTCAAGCCCCGAAATGTCGAGGCTTAACGCAGAGACCGCAGGCTGCGGGTCTTGGGCCTCTGCACTTCTGAATCTGACAACCCGATTGTGAGGCAATAGACCAAAACCCAAGCACCTTCGCTACTGGGGTCACTACCGTCCCTGGGCAGCCTGGGAAGGCGTCCTGGAAGAAGCGACATCCTGGCAGAGGCCTGGGGATGAGGCGGAGTCAGCGAGGTGGCGGAGCGGGTGGGGGGTTGGGAGAGGTTTCCAGGCAAAGGGAGAGAACGCGTTTGAAAAGCAAAGGACTGAAGAGAGGGAGGGGTGAATAGGGTGGGGGGAGAGAGAGAGAAGGAGGAGAGAAAGAGAACTAACTAGCCCGAGGGAATTGCACTTCCACCGGGTGGGGCCCGGTTGCCGCAGAATGCCAGATCCAGCGGGACCTTGTAGCCTAAGAAATTTGGATTAAATTTGGACAACAATAAAATGGCCTTAAAGAAAAATGACAAGGGGCGCCTGGGTGGCTCAGTCGGTTAAGCGTCTGTCTTCCGCTCAGGTCATGATCTGTGGGTCCTGGGACCTATCACCCTCTTCCCTCAGGCTCCCTGCTCAGCAGAGAGCCTGCTTCTCCCCGCCCCACCCCCTGCCGCTCCCCCTGCTTGTGCTCGCTCTCTTTCTCTCTCTCAAATAAATAAATAAAATCTTAAAAAAAAAAAGATGACAAGATCAGGTTTGCACTTTGGAAGACTTATTGTGTGGAGAATGAATTGGAGAGCCATGTGGGGAGGAGACAGTAATCTATCCTAGCTATGGGTGAGGAGGACTCATCCAGGACTTTTTCCTGTCTTTGACCTTCTTGGCCCCAACTGCTAGCATGGAAAAAGTAGCATGGAGATTCCATTTTTTTTTTATATGACAAGATATGCCTGTAATTTATTTTTCAGGTCCCTCTGCGGGATTAAAAAGACTCTTTTGCGTGGCATTGCCATGCTCCCTGCTCTTGGTCCTCTTTTCCTGGTATTCATTCTTCAAGCATTTTCTCATCTCCCTGATCGAGATCATTGCAATGACCAAACAATTTCAGAATGCTGTGATTTTTATGACATTCCTTAAGCAAGCTAATCAAGATGTTGCATTCTTCAGTGTGCAAGTGTAGAAATAAGAGAATGCATCTTTAGGAGAAGGTGAAGGAGCACAACAGAGCAATCTGACTATCAGCCACACCAGGAAGGCTGAAGCGACAGTCACCAGTGAAGAATCCCCATCCATCCAAAGGCTGGCAGCCTGGGCACCGGGGCAGACAGCTCCTGGCAGCAAAGTCTCCCATGCCCTCCACAGCTGACCTGACTTGGAGATTCCCTTTTTATATCTCAGGTGTCAGAAAGATGTGTCAGTTTTGGGGGGTGGGGGCAGGGGGTTCCTACAGACAACCCTCTAGGGAAGTCCCCACAGACAAAAGACAATCCTTCAAACAACTGATGGGATTCCAGCACCTCCCTCCCTCTTTCCTGCCAGCATTGGGGGTAAATATTTATCAGATTGTTTGATTTTGAAATAAACATATGACATGTTGGAAAGATTCCATCATTGGCTGGACTTCTGCTCTTCACATCACTGCTGGGCACCCTGACCCTGGCTCCATGGGAAATAGAAAGCTGCTTCTTTCTTGGCTTTCTTCTCCTTCTCCTCCTCCTCTTCTTCTTCCTCTTCTTCTTCATCATTGAAATGTTCTCTATGCTTATGCATACACTGCATAATAACTGCATACAAATGATCTTTTAAAGGAGCTTTAAATGTTTTTCTTTGTGGGATCCTGGCAGGCTCAGTCCATACAGCATGCAAGTTTTGATATCGGGGTTATAAGTTAAAGCCCCATGTTGGGTGTAGAGATTACTTAAAAATAAAAATCTTTAAAAATAAAGAACAAATGGTTTTCTTTTGCTCACCCTCACCCCTTACCTTCCACCTTTGGTGACATCCAAGTATGCATCCCACAGTTTTCTAAGCACATGAGATGACAGACACATCTAGACATCTATAGGACTTTGTCGATGCACATAACAATATTTTCTGCCTTTTTCTTTTTTTAAAGATTTTATTTATTTATTTGACAGAGAGACACAGCGAGAGAGGGAACACAAGCAGGGGGAGTGGGAGAGGGAGAAGCAGGCTTCCCGTGGAGCAGGGAGCCCGATGCAGGGCTCGATCCCAGGACCCTGGGATCATGACCTGAGCCAAAGGCAGACGCCCAACCGACTGAGCCACCCAGGCGCCCCTATTTTCTGCCTCTTAACACTCTTAGTCAACAATAAGCTTACAGGGATCCCTCGAAGATACTAACTTAGCAAATAGTTAAGGAGCGCTTCTCTGAGCCAGGCCCTGTTCTAAACACTTTCTATATAGTTGGTCATTTATCTGTCATGACCCTATAAGACAGGTACTAGTATTTTTTTTTTAAGATTTTTTATTTATTTGACAGAGACACAGCGAGAGAGAGAGAACACAAGCAGGGGGAGGGGGAGAGGGAGAGGGAGAAGCAGGCTTCCCACGGAGCAGGGAGCCTGACATGGGGCTTGATCCCAGGACCCAGGGATCATGACCTGAGCCAAAGGCAGACGCCCAATGACTGAGCCACCCAGGCGCCTCGACAGGTACTAGTATTAACATCCTGCTCTGGGTCATTCCTCCAAGAATGAGATGGCAGGGAAAATGAGATCCCAGGAGGGAGACTCCCTCCTCCCAGGTCAGCTTGTCTACATTCCTGAATCTTAACTAATCTCTTTCTCTTTGCCCTGAGCAAAGAACTTTGTGTCAATTTTCCCCTCAGGCCTTCTCTAGATCCCCGTGAATTTGCAATCTTGAAAATCATCGAGCTACTGACTTCAGCTCCAGTTGGAAACAGAAATAGATGCACAAGCATGAAAGCAAGCAGCAGCCCAGAAAATTCCAGGGGTCTACCTGGTTCATCCCAGTTGTGCAGGAAATTATAAGTGGTGACTGGGGCCTTGGCAAAGCCACCCAGGGGCCTTGGGCAGGTCATGTCACCTTTCCCCTGGACCTCTACTCCATGGTCTCCAAGGAAATGTTCATCATAGCCACCCACACTGGGAAATTTGTCGGAGTCATTTAAGGGGGCGGGGGTAGAATAGAGTTATCTTCTTTTCCTTATTAAAACTTTTCCTATTTTTATTTTGTTTTTAAATTCTAATATTTTGGGGGGAAAGTGGGGGGGCGCCTGGGTGGCTCAGTCGGTTAAATGTCTGACTCTTGATTTCAGCTCAAGTCATGATCTTAGTGTTGTGAGATCAAGCCCCTCGGCAGGCTCCACGCTGGGCATGGAGCCTGCTAAAGATTCTCTCTCTCTCTCTCCCTCTGCCCCTCCCCCCACCCCATGCACTCTCTAAAAAAGATTTTAAAAAATCAAAATAAAATAAATCCTAATATTTTTTGAATGGATAATACATCATATCATTCAAATATAAGTACAAAAAAAAAAAGGTACAACGAAAAGCTTCCCTCCCATGCCAGTTCCCAGCATCCTAATTCCCCTCTCCAAAAGCTATCAGTTAAAAAAAAACAAAAACAAAAACAATCAGTTATGTTTCCGATGATTGCTCCAGAGATATGTTATGCATTTGCAAGTAAATATAAATATATAGAGATTTCCCTTTTATACTTGCAGATAGTAGACTATATACACAAATCTGCACTGTACTTTTTCCATGTACCTTTATATCCTGGACCTTATTTTGGACTGTGTTGGTACATAAGAGCTGCCTCATTGGCTAATTTATTTTTTTGAAGCTGAGCAGTACTCCCTGGTGTGGAAGTATTACTGTGGATTCAGCCAGTCTCCTACTGATGGACATTTAGGTTTCTAATATTTTGTCATCACAAGCAATGTTGCAATGGGTAATATTTTACCCTCATCATTTCTTCCATGTGTGAGGACATCTGATGGATGAATTCCAGGAAGTGCAATTGCTGGGTCAAAGGTGATTGGCATTCAACACCTTCATACATATTGCCGCATACACATACACATTGTCTTCCAAAAGGATAGGTAGGATTAGTTTCCACCCCCATGCCCAAGCATGCACAAGCCAGCCATTTCCTCACCAACACAGACCTTAGCCAACTTTGATCTTTGCCAGTTGCATGGGTGGAAAAATGGATTCTCAAGGTAGTTATCATTTGCATTTATTTTATTTGGAGGATGCTGAGCACTTTTTCTTATGTTTAAAAATCATTTGTATGTGTAATCTGCTAACCTCTTTTGTATCATTGCTTTTTCTTTTGAAAGCCACAGATGTTCATGAAGGAAACAGAGAATGTGTAAAGGAGAAAATCAAAAGCACCTTCATCACACACCTGGAGGACAAATGTTGGCTTTTTGGTGCCAGCATGAAAGTGTTCTTGCTCTCCAGAAAGAACAATACAAAGAAAGCCATTGTCTGGAGAGAGAAAAAAAAAAAAAAGAAAACAAGGGTGCAAGAAAATTGGCAAGTGGGTCAGTGTCCACCCTCTAGAGGCAGATCTGCAGGTATGTGTGGAGTAAGAGCCGGGGATTCTACTTTACCCCCACCCTCCCAAAGGGAAAGGATGTCATCCATCCATCCATTCATTCATCTATTCACTCATTCACCTCTGTGCCAGACCCTGGGCTTGGTGCTGGAGACACTGGGTTCTGGGGACAGATGACAAAGTCCTGCTTGCAGAGCTCCCTGTCCAAGGTGGGAAGACAGTAAAGAAGGAAACTCAGAAGGAAGATACATATTTGCAAACCCTGATTTGCAAACCGTGATCAGAGCCATCTTCACTGCTATAGAGACAGGAGGCTGAGTCCCAGAGAGGGACAGAGACAGCTTGGGGTCACACAGCAAGTCAGCAAAGGCCCCAGGTGGGCCCCAGGGTGGACCTTCTAAACTCAGATCTGCCTGAGTCACTGTCCCCTCTCTTGGCCCATCATGCCCTCCAGATTAATAAAGCCCATAAGCTCACCGTTGCCTGGCTTCTACCCACCCCCCACCTCATCCACCCCACAGGGCACCATCCTTGCAGCTGGCAAGGACTGTAGGAATTGGCCTTGGTGTCTTCCACCTCCAAGCTTTTGTTCACATTTACCTTTGCCTGAAATACATTTCCCCTATGCTTTTCTCCTTTGCTTTTTCAGGCAGGTTGCTTTCAGCTAACATTTATTAAGCACTTATCCCTGTACTTGACATTGCAATCTCTTTTCAAGTTCTTGAAAATTGTGTGAATTAGAAGTTGGCCCCATTTTATAGAGTTACCATATGATCCAACAATTGCGCTACTGGGTATTTACCCCAAAGATACAAAAGTAGGGACCCGAAAGGGTACGTGCACCCCGATGTTTATAGCAGCAATGTCCACAATAGCCAAACTGTGGAAAGAGCCAAGATGTCCATCAACAGATGAATGGATAAAGAAGATGTGGTATATATATATACAATGGAATATTATGCAGCCATCAAAAGGAATGAGATCTTGCCATTTGCAACGACATGGATGGAACTGGAGGGTATTATGCTGAGCGAAATAAGTCAAACAGAGAAAGACATGTATCATATGACCTCACTGATATGAGGAATTCTTAATCTCAGGAAACAAACTGAGGGTTGTGGGAGTGGGGGTTGGGGTGGGAGGGATGGGGTGACTGGGTGATGGACACTGGGGAGGGTATGTGCTCTGGTAAGCGCTGTGAATTGTGCAAGACTGTTGAATCTCAGATCTGTACCTCTGAAACAAATAGTGCAATATATGTTAAGAAAGAAAAAAAGAAGAAAAAGAATGTAGCAGGAGGGGAGGAAGGAAGGGGGGGAAATCGGAGGGGGAGAAGAACCATGAGAGACGATGGACTCTGAAAAACAAACTGAGGGTTCTAGAGGGGAGGGGGGTGGGAGGATGGGTTAGCCTGGTGATGGGTATTGAGGAGGGCACGTTCTGCATGGAGCACTGGGTGTTATGCACAAACAATTAATCATGGAACACTATATCTAAAACTAATGATGTAATGTATGGGGATTAACATAACAATAAAAAAATTAAAAAAAAAAAGAAGTTGGCCCCATTTTATAGGTGGAGAAATGGAGGTTCACCTGTTGTCAATGTGCTATGTGACCCTGAGCAGTTTGCTTGCCTTCTCTGATCTTGTCTGACCCTTGGTCTCCTCCTTAGTAGCGTGAGAGCTGAAATGAGCTCTGCCCCAGCCCATCATTTCTGGGGATATATATGGGTGGGTATCTCACTGAGGACAAGAGTCTCCAAAGGCCACTGTACTCCAGAGAGCCTGGACTAGAGGGGTCCAGATGTCCCTTTCCCCCTTGTGGAGACCAAGGGAGGTTCAAGCTCATTGGCAGGTTTGTGCAGAAGCCTGACAGCCACCCCAGGGTTCTGACCCTCTGATAAACATAAGGACTCCTCCACCACTGAATATCTATTTACATCCAATGGCCTATGAGAAAACACTTTTCTGTAACTGGGGGAAGAAAACTTGCCTTAGACGTAATTCCATATCCTCAGTGGTGCGGCTATAGCAAATCCCTACCCTGAGTCCGGCTACTAAGGTGTCCATGGCTTTAGTTTATTGGGGGGGCAACTGGGGCCTTAAAAACGGGCCTCCCTCTGATTCTGCAATTCCACTTCTAAAACTGACCTTGAGGAAACAGTTGGAACTGTGCTCAGAGCCCCACGGGCTATGTTGATCACCCTCCATCTTAGATGGCAGGTTTACAATCCAAGGCTCATGATGCCCTCCTTCCCGAAACCCTTTGTTCTCTGGGCTTCCCTGACACCTCCCTCCCTGGTTCTACTTCTTCTTTCTTCTTGCTTGGCTGCACCGTCCCCCCTGTCCCCCCAGCATCCTCATATTGGAGGGCCCAGGGCTCATGCTTCTCTTTCTCCAAGGTCCCAGGTCTGGGATGATGTCTGACTTTCAAATGCCCTTCTTCCCTGAGCTGCGGACACGAGCGGCGTCCTGACATCTCCCCCAGGCTTGACCACAGCAGGCATCTTAAACCGTCACACCCATAGCAGGTGTTCCCTTGTGTTCCTCCCTGAAACCAGCCAGGCCTCCGCAGCTTGGGACACAGCTTCACCATCTGCCCAGCTCCTCTCACCTTGGGTTGCCCTCTCCTTCGCCCTCCAAACCCACCAATGCACAGCCTCTCCAGCAGCCACAGACTTCCCTCCATGTCACCACTGCTGATCTGCCCTGTAGTCTTGCTGCTGCTCCTCTTGACCCCCAAAAGCATTCTCTTGTCATTTTTTAAAGATCAGATCTTGTCTCTCTTCTGCTGAAACCCCTCCGGTGAATTCCCATAGCACTCCGGGTGACATCCAAACTTTTGAACTTACCATCTCTTACCATCACCCCCGGCCCTGCTGGCCTTCTGTGATCCTCAGATACGCCGGCTCACAACCCATCATCTCTGCAAAGGTCCACGCCCAGTGAGCCCTTAGCATTAAAGGTACTCATGTCATCCTCACAATAGCTTTTCCAGCACTGTGATTATCCTCATTATACACATGGGAAACTGAGGCACAGAGGGGTTACTCAGCCAGCTGAAGGTCACACAGAGCGAATGCATGACAGAGCCTCAGGGCCTTTGCACTGGTGGTTCCCTCTGCCTGAAACATTCTTCCCCCAAAAGTTCCCATGACTGACTCCCCATCATCCCAGGTCTCTGCTCAAATGTCATCCTCTTGCCACACTGTGCTCACCATCTGCCCTTTTGTTCAGCAGTTGGGGACACCGAGGCCCAGCAAGGGGCCACAGCTGACCTGGAACCAGGCATGGTTCCACGAATGTTCTTGGGGTGTTCCTGGGGTTCCCCACTCAATGGCCAAGAGGGGCCCTCAGAGGGCACCAGGCGTGTGGCACGAGGCCTTGCAATGGGCCAGGCCCCAGAGAGGCTGGTTTCAGTCCAGCCTCCTCCCCAGGGGTCTGAGTGCTCTTTGAGCTGGCTGACGCCTTCTCTGCTCAAACCTACGGACAGCTATCTCACTGACCTTCAGAGGGGGAGAAAGTGCCTGGAATTTTTTTCTTTTTTCAATTGGTTATCTCACTCTGCAACCACAATTATCTTCAGCACCTCCTCCCTGGGGTGTGAGATTTATGAGTCTCCTCCTCGGCAGGTGCTGTGCTGAGCACCTTTGACCAGGAAGGAACTGAGGGCCAGAGGTGCAGAATCCTGCGTGAAGTTCACCAGCTGACAAGTGGCAGAGCAAGGATTCGGCTCAGTCCCAGCTCCATTTGATTCCACCCCGCTACTGATTTATTTATTTTTTGATTTTATTTTTTCTCTACACCCAGTGTGGGGCTCGAACTTACAACCCCAAGATCAAGAGTAGTGTGTTTCACCGACTGAGCCAGCCGGGCGCCCCCAGCCGCTTCTGATTTAGAACCTCTGATCAAGCTTGGGAATTCCTGGCTTTTTTTTTTTCTATTTTATTGGTGACTTGGATTTTCTTAAATAATAGTTAACACGAATTCTTTCTAAACATCAGCACTGTGCAGAGATCTTTACGCACTGCTTCTGTTCCTGGACCCATTTCTCAGGGGAGGCAGAGGAAGGCCTACTAGGGAAAATAGCTCAGTCACTCACAGGTGTCTGTCATGCTGGGCCCCAGACTCCACCCCCAGGTCACCCCTGGACCCTCCCCCCCATGTCCTGCCAGGTGACCTGGTCATTTGATCAATGGGGCTCTGGCCTTGAGCTGGCTCTTACTTCAGAGGGAGGCCCTACTGCCTCCAGGAGCCATGTGAAATGCCGATACCCCACAGCCCTTGGGGTGTCCTCAGTTCTCTCTTCCCTGGTGAGGGGACCCACACCGTGTGACCCTGGGCAAGTCACCTCACCTCCCTAGTGTCCTGGCCTCTCAGGTAAAGGAGCCTGGATGACCTCAAACCCTGGCATCTGAGGCCACCCCTCCTCTGCTGCTGGGCAGAAGGTTCTGTGGGCCAGGACGGTCTGGGTAAGGGCAGCCTGGCCTGGTCTGGCCTGGCATGCAGCTCCAGGGGACACTGGCTGATGGCAGCCTTACAGTGCTGGACTGGGCTTCAGACTACAGCCCCGAGAGGGAGGGAGGCACTGACTCGCTGTGTGCCCATTCAGCAGAGCAGAAAACTGAGGCTTGATGAGGCCAAGAGACTGGTCTAGTGCCTGTCGGGTCCTGAACCTTGATCTCCTCGCTTGGACTCCTGCAGCCTGGCCGGTTCTACCCCAGCTCCTGCCAGTGTTCGCAGGAGCCAGAGTGGGCGGCCTGGGCCAGTCTCCTCACCTCTCTGAGCCCCATTTCCTCATCTGTAAAGCAGGGGTCGCTGTCGTGCCCACCTCAGAGGGGTGGGGTGAGGCAGAATGAGAGGGTGCTGGGCCTGGAGCCCAGAGCAAGCTCCAGATGGGGGTTTGAAATCTTTAACAGGGTGGCTCAGTCGTTAAGCGTCTGCCTTCGGCTCGGGTCATGATCCCAGGGTCCTGGGATCGAGCCCCGCATCGGGCTCCCTGCTTGGGGTGGGGGGAAACCTGCTTCTCCCTCTCCCTCTCTCCCCCAGCTTGTGTTCCCTCTCTCGCTGTGTCTCTCTCTGTCAAATAAATAAATAAAATCTTAAAAAAAAAAAAAAGAAATCTTTAACAGGCTAGGTCCCTAACTGCTCACAACCACACCTTCCGGATCTATAAAACGAAGACAGCATGGGCACCGGACGGGGCCAGCAGGTAGGAAGCATGGGACCAGGGTTGCCGGTATTACTACTATTATTATTAGTTAAATGGAACTAACAAGCCTTCCTGACAGCAGAGTTAAATCCGGTGAGATCCAGTCTAGAAGCCACGTCCACAGTGCCTGGAGCACAGGAAGCCCCAGGAGGGGGCCTCAGCACCTCCCAGGCCTGCTGTCAGTTCTGCCCTGGAGACCCCTCCGCAAGAGCTCCCCGACCACCATAGTAGGCAGGGGCTTCCCTGGAGCCTCCAGCTGGGTCTGAAGGTGGAACTGAGGCCCGCAGCAGGGCCCGTGATCACCCCAAGCCAGTAGAACAAGGTTTAGTGAGGACAAGGTTTGCACCTGGGGCCCTGCCAAGTGTGGGGTTATCATTGCTGATGGCCCTGGGCCCCGAGGGGTATTTACACACATTACACACAGGAAAGAAATGGAAGCTTGGAGAGGCAGGCCCGAGGTAACGAAGCTCTCCTACCTGGAAGGAGGCAGTTTTAGCTGACAAAGGACTCGCAGATGGGCCTGGTCGCTCCATGGCTGCTCTCCACCACACCTTCTCAGCCGCCGGCCAGAGGGTGGCCAGGGACCTGGCACCTTTCATCCCCGGGCTTCCCGCACCCCAGCGGGGCTGGGCACAAAGTGATTCATGGGTGAGGGCACCTCTGTCAAGCCTGCTCCTCCTGGGGTTCAGCTGGGCCAGAGAGAGGAGGGGGGATATTGGGGATCCCCTCTCCCTGCCCCTCGGCCCAGGCCTCCCCTGTGTGCGGGGAGGACAGTCTTACCTGATAGGTGTCTGCTCTCACCCTGGGATCGGCCCAGGGAGGGACCTCTCTGGGGAATCTCCCGAGTTAAATAATAGCCCGGGGAAGGTTAAATAGGTGAGTGGGCAGGCAGGGGTGCACAGAGAAGGGAGCACTTGGAAAACTTCCAGACCCTGGGGCTGGCCTTATCTGGCCTCTCTTATCACAGCCCACCTCCCCTTACGGTTAGGGCCGTTTCTGCGCCGGCCCTGCGTGCAGTCCCCACCCCCAAGGGGACACCCAGGCACCCCTGACCTGAGGAGTTAGAGCCTGCTGTGGGAGAGAAGCTGTGTTTCACCAAATCATGTGCTCAAAAAGGAGCCAGGACACAGACCGAGTTCCCGGCCTGCCAGGTGACACGGGGAGCCGGCCCAAAGGAGCTGGAGGAGGCCTTTCCCCCTGACAAGACACGGCCTCTTCAACCACTGCTTGTGTGGGCCGACTCAGTGTGGTAGTGGGGACTCGCAGATGCCAGACCCTCCTCTAGGTGCCGCAGGGGAATGCCCCACGCGGCCCTGTCCCCTGGGAGCTTTTACTCCCAGCCAGCCCCCTCCACCGACGGCGCAACCCCTCCAGCACACCAGGGTCTGAGGCCTGCTAGTCCAGCCCCCTCTCGGGGGAGTTCTGTGTTGGGGGAGCTCGGAGCCAGCAGCTCCAGGGCTTAGGGCCTGCTTTGTTGGTTTAAAATACGGTTTGAGGGCACCTGGGTGGCTCAGTCGTTAAGCGTCTGCCTTCGGCTCAGGTCATGATCTCAGGGTCCTAGGATCGAGCCCCGCATCAGGCTCCCTGCTCAGCGGGGAGCCTGCTTCTCCCTCTCCCACTCCCCCCTGCTTGTGTTCCCTCTCTCGCTGTGTCTCTGTCAAATAAATAAATAAAATCTTAAAAAAATAAAATAAATAAAATAAAATACGGTTTGACTGCATGAGTGAAAATATGAATTCAGGAAATAGGAGAAAACACAGAGAAACACGAAGGACAAAACCATCCAGAATAACCACGGGTAATGTGTTCGTGTGAGTCCTCGTTTTCGGTATAAAATGAGTTCAAGCAATAGATATTTTATTACCTGCTCTTTCCACCGGTTGTTTCTGGAACATCTTTCTGTCCCCGTGCGCATGCGTCCACATCCTTTTTCACAGCTGCCTCGCATTCCATGGTGGGCCTGTGCTCTACGAGTGCTGCCCGAATCCCAACCAGCAGCCTCATGTTTAGCGGCGCCCACCCCGACCTGTGAGTCCCGGGTCTGGACGTGTGCTGAAGGTGAGGAGCTGCTTGAACTTACTAAAGCCGACGGAGGTTTTCCCAGCTTTTCCACACACACGGAGCTGCCCTGAAGGTCATGGACCCACTGGGAGGAGGTAGCAGAGAACGGGTTAGGGGAGGAGCCCTTGCTTGGCCACTGAACACTTGGCCACATGGCCCTTCTGTCTATAGGACGAGAATCAACATGTGCCGTGTGTCTTTCCTGGGTCATTCCACGACATCATGGCTCTTGTCTGAGACTACCCAAGACTAGTTGGATCCCTACTCCTCCTTTATAGTAGATGCTGCTGCTTCCCGTCTTGGATTCCCTTCGATCTCCAGTAATCCTACTGCTCTCGGCAGGCCTTCATCCGAAGCACCCACCACTGACCCCAACGTGGCTCTGCCTGATGGTCAGCCCTCACTCCACTGTTTGGACCCATCAGTGGCGCTTGTCCAAGCCACCACTCCCTCCTGCCCAGAACACCCTCTCCCTCTGCTCCCTTCCTACCTCATCGGTGCTGCTCTTGATTCCCTGAGGACGTCTGAACACTGGAGGGCCCAGGAGACCACGATCTCCATTCTCCCTTCTTGCCACGTGATCTCCTCCTGCCCTGGACCTTTCCAAACCACGGCACTGGCAGCTCCCCCAAGTGTGCCCCCAGCCCAGATTCCGGGGGCCCTGAGCCAGCCTTAGATATACACCTGCCAACTCAAGTGGCTGTCCATCTGTCCTCTTCATCTTACCATGCTGGGCCATCCACGCCCTGGCCTGACCTCCTACAGCCTCCCCGGTCTCTCAGATGGCAGCCCCGCTCTCCCTCCAGCAAAGCTGGGACTCACTGGACTACTTTCATTCACACTCACATCCAACCTGAAAACAGACCTGCCCTCACAGCCACGCATAAATCAACACGCGTGCCAACAGCTACATCACCAGGCCGGCCCAAGCCCCCATCGCCTCATGCCTGGATTATTCCAGCAGCCCGAACTGCTCCCCCGGCTTCCAGCTCTGTTTTTTCCAACATAGTCACTGGGACCTTTTGAAACGTGTGTCCCCCTCTGCACAAGGCTCTCTGAAAACTTCCTAGCCTTGGATCCTGGCACTTGTGCGACCCTCTAGCCCCCCCATATGCCCCATTTCTCTTGGGATTTCTGCTCTCCCGTGTCACCCTGAGCCCCTCCACTGACTCCCACTCTTTTCCCTTCTTATTCCACTTTATCGTTTGCCACACAATCTATCCCATCAGACTAGTTCAAACCTACTAGAATGTGAGTTCCATAGAGGTGCAGGTGGCCACGGCTTGGTAACTATTGAGTCTAGAAAAGTGTGGTCCTTGGAAGATGCAGACAATAAATACACGCTGAACGAAGGAATGAAACTACTGGGCTGGTAGTGAGGATTCGATGAGGTAATGGGCTGTCACTGTGTGTCAGTGGAAACTTCTGTAAGAGGAACTGCTGGGTCAGAGAACATGAGCCTCTCTCACAGCAGCTTTCTTTATCCTTCAGAGAAAAAAACACACCTCTGACAATTTAGGCCAGCCCCGTGAGTTTTCCCTCATCAGTTAGGTCATTCAAAACCTACTGACTTGAGGGGCGCCTGGGTGGCTCAGTTGGTTGGGCGTCCAACTCTTGGTTCCGGCTTGGGTCATAGTCTCGAGGTCATGAAATCAAGCCCCCCAACCAGCTCCACACTGGGTGTGGAGCCTGCTTGGGATTGTCTCCCTCTCCCTCTGCCCCTCCCCCTGCATGCAAATAAATTAAAAATCATAAAAAAAACAAACTATTGATTCAATAGCCATTAGGACACCTCACAGTTGTTTCCATATGGATTTGATTACTTGCTAGTGTGTTGAGTTGAATAGAAGCCCGTGTCCACCTGGAACCTCAGAATGTGACCTTATTTAAAAAGGTCTTTGCGGGGCGCCTGGGTGGCTCAGTTGCTTAAGCGGCTGCCTTCAGCTGAGGTCATGATCCTGGGGTCCTGGGATCAAGCCCCGCATCGGGCTACTTGCTCCGCGGGAGGCCTGCTTCTCCCTCTCACACTCCCCCTGCTTGCATTCCCTTTCTCGCTGTATCTCTCTCTGTCAAATAAATAAATAAAATATTTTAAAAATAAAAAATAAATAAAAAGGTCTTTGCAGGGGCACCTGGGTGGCTCAGTCAGCTAAGGTCTGCGTCCAGCTCAGGTCATGATCTCAGGGTCCTGAGATCGAGCCCCACATCAGGCTCTCCGCTCAGTGGGGAATCTGCTTCTCCCTCTCCCTCTGCTGCTCCCCACCCCTCACCACTTGTGCTTTCTCTTGCTCACTCTCTCTCTCCTTCAAATAAAAAAATATATATATATGTATATACATATATATATATTTTTAAAAGGTCTTTGCAGATGTAGCTGGTTAAGATGAGATCATACCGGATCAAGGTGGATCCTAAATCCAATAACTGGTGTCCTCATCAGACAGCCACATACAGAAGACAGAACACAGGGTGAAGACAGAGGCAGAGATTGGAGAGGTTCATCTACAAGCCAAGAAAAGCCAAGGACTGCCAGCCATCACCAGAAGCTAGGAGACTGGCATGGAACATTCTCTGGCAGAGCCCCGCTGATGAACCCTGCTGACACCTGGGTTTCAGACTTCTAGCTTCTGGAACTGTGACAGAATAAATTTCTGTTGTAAACCACCTTGTCTGTGTGACGGTGTGATTTTCTACAGCAGCCTTGACAAACTGAAACACTAGTCAGAAGTTTAGGATTTTTTTTTTTTTTTAACTTCTGGTCTTTGTGAAGTTGAGATCTGGAGATCTGGGTCAATTTCTACAGAGACAGTTCTGGTTTAAAGTTTTGCCAACCTTCCTTCGGGGTCCCCCTTCAAAAGGCCTCCTCCGGTGACAGAATGTAGAATTTGTCTTAAATGTGTCTGTCCCCAGCTTCACACTCACAGCAAATGTATCCACCAAAATGTGCTGCTCCTCCAAGGATTATAGCTCTGACACGTGACACCTCAACCTTCCCACTGTTCTGTCCTTCTGCTCACTCGCCATCCTAATCCAAGTGACTGCCACCTCCCCAAGACCCTGGAGATCATCCTCCAATGGCTCTGGTCCTTTCTCTCTTGCCTCCCCTAGGCCTCCCACTACTCAGCAGTCTGAGGGACCTTTGCAAGTTATAGATCTGTTGTCACTCGCTGATGGAGAGCCTTCTGCAGCCTCCTGCGCTCATGAGTCAAGTTCGAGCACGTCAGGTGAGCCAGAGCACACGGTAGACCCTGCCCAGTTCCCTCTCCGGGGAGCCGAGACCCTGTCCCTGTCTTCCCTCTCCCTCGGACACCGAGTGGACAGGAGCAAGGGAGCATCATAGCGGCCACTCTTTGGTGGAGCAGGACAACAAGTGTTCTGGAAGGTACTCAAAAGAAAAAGAAAAAAAAAAAAAGACAAAAGTCCTCTGCAATTATGTCCAGGGACATGAACTGGGATGAAGAAAAGAATCAAGACTTGACAAATCAAATCCCAATCATTAGGCCCACTGTGCTGGCCACAGGGTGAAGAGCTGGGGGTCTGAACACAGAACACAGCACGCAGCCGCTTACTGAAAAAAAAGTCAACTTTAATTGTAACTGACCAAACGGTGTCCAGGAATGTCTCCAAACTGAACAAATGAAACACGATAAAATTCTCTATTGAAGAAACCAAGTTTTTGCCAGCCCCAGGGCTTCTGAGGGTCGGGCCAAGAGTGGCCCACTCCTGGGGCCGGTTCTGTCCCCCACGCAAGTCTCTCATCCTGAGAGGAGGGCTGGCGACAGGCGAGGGACCTGTCCCTTCCTATCATGCTGGGAACTCTTAGAAAGTCACTGGTGGGGTGTGCCTCTCCTCCCACCCCATTCCTGTCTGAAGGTAAATGGAAAGCCAGGGAACACGGCGAGGCACCCCAGTGCCCTCCTGGCCTTTCAGCCAAAGCTTTCCTCCAGTCCGCTCAGCTGGTGTTCCCAGTGCCCCAGGGTGGGGATGAAATGAAATAAGCACTAGAGAAAACTCAGATGCCCCATCATCTCCACAGTCCAAGTCACAAAGCAGAAGAAAGAATAGAACCACCCTAACGAAAAGCACGGGCAGCTGGCCCTCAGAAGACGCGCTCGAACTCCGTCTGGTTGGTGGTCGCGGGATTGCGGCTCTGGTTGGTGGACTGCTGGGTGATCTGGCTGCCCTTCCGGCGCGGCGGCGCCAGATACTCGAACATGGACGTCAGGTGGGTGGACAGCATGCCCTTGAGATCCGAGGGCATGGGGTCTGACCAGAAGAAGTCGTGGTTGAGGGCGTCGTCACTGTCGATGCGCTGTGCGGGATCCAGCACCAGCAGCTTGTCGATGAGGTCCAGCGCGTAGGGGTCTCGCACATAGGCCTTCAACCTGTCCTTCACCTTCCGTTTCTGGCCCTTGACCAGGTCCAGCTTCTCAAATAGCTCATACTTGTCCACATTGGGCCATACCTGCGCAGGAGGCATGGAGACAAGATGGGTGTTAATTTAGGGGGTGCGTGGCTTGTCCCCTGGCTAGGCACCCAAAGGGACTAAAACTTTCCCGTTCAGATGCTCCCAGACCACCCTTGGAGGGCGAACTTGACCTCTCCAAGGTAAAAGCAGCAGTGACCACGTATCTGGCACACACCAAGGGCCAGGCCCTTTTATACAGTCACCTGGAATACATCCACCCAGCCTGATATAGGCATGGTTGTTCCACAGAAGAGAAACTCCGCTCCGAGGTGAGGGATTCAAATGCCCTCCCCAAGGCCACGAACTGTGATGGGGGCGAGACTCAAGCATAGCCCGCGTGGCTCTAAAGAGCAGGCCCTGTCCGTCCACCAGCCACCTCTCCAGAGCTTTCCTTCTACTCCGCTCCCCACTCCTCCCTTGCCAGGAGGACTTCTGGATCTCTGCATCCTGTGGGGACCAGGGGCCCAGGCAGCCTGGCCACGCACCTCAGGGGTGATGGAGCCACAGAGCTGGCTGATGAGGGCAAGCTGGTGCTGCTCGGTGTTGCCCTGCATGATAGGGCTGCGGGTCCACATCTCCGCCATGATGCACCCAGCACCCCACAGGTCAATGGGGGGGCCGTAGTCCCGCTCCCCTGGGAAGAAGAGCGCACCAGGAGGGCCCCTTGAGCCCGAGAGCCTCCTGAGACGCGATGCCCCGGGGCCGGTGGCTCAAGAAGCCCTGGCAGTGGGGGACTGAGGCTGGGTAAGTGCCCAGCCCCTGCCCCCCTCCGCCCGCTCGGGAGTCCTCACCGAGCAACAGCTCCGGGGGCCGGTACCAGAGCGTCACCACACGGTTGGTATAGCGGTTGGGCTGGCTGTTCTTGGCCAGGCTGAAGGCCCGGGCCAGCCCAAAGTCGGCCAGCTTCAGAACCCCATCGCGAGTGATGAGCACATTAGCTGCCTTCATGTCCCTGTGCAGGATCTGCAGGAAGCGCGAGAGGGCTCCATCAGGTTTCCGGGGACCCTTCAGTCACACCCACCCAGCAGTGGGAGCCAAGGCCAACCCAAGCCTCGGTCCCTTTCCCCACTCTGACCCCCACCTTATTTCTGTGGATGTAGTAGAGACCGTTGAGCAACATCTGCATGACCTTCTTGATCTCGGACAGTGTGAACTTGACTAAGACGTTGCTCAGCAGCCCAGCAAGGTCATGCTCGCAGAAGTCAAACACCAGGTATATACTGCCTTTGCAGCGGTTATAGGGGGAAGCTGAGATGGGAAGAACGGGGGGAGGGGGGAGAAGAAGAAAGTAAAAAACCCCACGCGCAACTCATTTTCCCACAACCAGCTTCTACCCCTCCAACCCGTGGACACTCGGATGTCCGGCTGTGCATTCCTTCACTGGAAAACTATTTCCTGAGTGCCTCCTCTGGGCGGGGTGCTGTGGCAGGCCCTGGGGCAGCAACAGCTACGATGAAGGGACCCGAGACAGCAGTCACAGTTGGTATGTCTGGGTTAAGAAGAGGCAATTTAGGTGTGTCCACTTCCAACTTTGCAAACAAAGCCTTAGACTGTAAGTCTCATTTTCCCCATCTGAAAATGGGGGCAAGATCCAGACCACATACCTTTGGTTCGACAAATCTCAATCAAGTTGACCACATTCTCATGTTTTAGAAGTTGGAGGATCTTGATTTCCCGCAAGGCTGTAATGGGGAACTGGGTAGGAGAAACACAGCAGGGTCAGAAGTGAGTGAGTGAACTACAGACCAATGAACAAGCCATGGGGTCCATATTAAGGGACACAGGTGGGAAAAAAAGAGTAAGGTCATGGGCTCTAAAATCAGCTGCCTCAGACGCTTTATCTGTAAAATGGGTGTACGAGTAGTATGTGCCCCTCAAGCAGCTGGTGTGAGACAATAAACCAAAACAGTGGGACTTGACACACACGCTTCGCCTACTAGTCACTAAATGCTCCACAGTTTCTTCAACCTTTAAATTTTAGCTCTATGTCTGTATTATACTAGGTGGCAACAAAAACATTTATTTAAAGAAAGTCCTTGCTAAGAAGCAGGTCTCTGGGAAGCTGGACTAGGGCTAAGACAAGGTACGGAAGGGGACTGCTCCTTTTCAACTGAGTTCCAGCCACCCTCTTAAAGCCATCGCGTGCAATTCTTTGTACCTTACACAAAACAAATGCTAAGGAAACAGTGTTTAAGCACTGTTTAAAGGCTTCCTAACTTCAGGAAACGAGGTGCACTCTGCAAGCATGAGCTCCCCCTCCTGGCCCCAACCATATTTACCTAAGAATGAAATACCAAATGCTCTAAAACATTTGAATAAAAAAATTCAATTCAGAAGTCAAGTTCTCTGGAATACAGAAATGCCCAAACTACCACACACACACACAGATTCTCGAGGCGAGAGCCCCAGCACAAGTAGGGTGGAAACCCAACCCCGTGCCCAGGGGAGCTGGCAGGCCCGCCCACCCGGCCCATACTCACCCCCTCCTTCTCGTTCTCCATCAGCACTTTCTTCAGAGCCACCTTTTTGCCGGTCTTACGGTGCTTTGCCTTAAATACCTCCCTGCAGGCCGAGAGGGAGACCCAAGAGGTTTCATCAGGCCGTTTCGGCAGGGCCCGCCCTTCCCCCACCAGAGGAGGAAGGGCAGGAAAAAGGGATTCCCCGGGCGGGGCTGGGCCGGGTACCCAGGGCACTCCCCTACCCTGCCACCCGCTATCTGCGGTCCTTCTCCGAGGCTCTACTTCCTCCCTTCAGTCTCCTCACCCAGGCGTCTCTCGGAGAGCCCGATCCCCTCACAGGCTCCTCTCTGCAACCCCTCCCCGCCCCCCATCACTGGCCTCAGGCTCCTCCCCGCCAGCCGGCTCCGTCAGGCCCTGGCGGGCTGCGGTGCGGCCTAGCGAGACCAGGAGACCCGTCTGGTACTCCGGGGCTTCCCGACCACCTTGGGCTCGGCCCTGGGCGTTCCGACGTCGGCCCTGAGGCGTGCAGGCCCAGGGTTCCCGGTCCCCCGGGGGCGCAGCCTTACCCGAAGGTGCCTTGGCCGATCTTAGCGAGCTTCTCATATTTGGACACCTCATCACAAAAGGGGCACTCCACCGAGTCGTACTGCTTTGCCATGGCCGCCTCCAGCGCGCCGCTGCCGCCGCCCCCAGCCGCCGCCGCCGCTGCTCCCGCTCCGGGTCCCGCCGCCGTGCTCCAGGCCCCTCCGCGGCCGCGCCACTTCCGCCTCCACGGCCACTTCCGGCCTCGCGGCGCCGACCCCGCCTCTTCCGCCCGCCGCCCGCCGCCAGGCCCCCTGGGACTTGTAGTTCCCGGGAGGCCAGGAGGAGCCGGAGCTGCAGAGGCGCCTCCGCCGCCGCCGCCGCTGCCCCCGCCTCCGCCGCCGCCACTGTTGGCGGCGGCCCCGATCGGGGGCGCGGGGAGCCGGGGCGCCGGGGCTGGGGCTCGGGGCGGTGCGTCCCGCTGCATCGGCCCGGGCCGCCGCTGCTGCCGAAGCCGCTGCCGCTCTGGCTCCCGATCCGGGGCCAGCCGCAGTGCCCTGCTCCTCCTCCTCCGACGGCGCCGCCTCCGCCGGGCTGCGCGGGGCGGCGGGCGGGGGGGTCGGCCCCCGAGCCGCGGCCTGGGGGCTCCCTGGCCGGGCCCGGGCCCGGGGCGGCCGGGCGAGGGGGCGAGACGGGAAGAGCCGACGAGGAGGCGGCCCGAGAGCCCGGGAGGGGGCGCGTTATAAAGGGGGAGGTGCCCCAGCCTCGCCCTCCCCTCCCCCTCCGCCCGCCCCCTCCCTCCTCCCTCCCACCCTCCGCGGCCGCACCTGCCGCCGCCGCCGCCGCCGCCGCCGCCCGCCCACCCGCCCGCCCGCCCGCTGTCCGCCGGCCGCCCTCGGCGCGTCACCGCCCGCGGCCCCTCCTCCGCCTTCGGAGGTGGGGCCCCGCGCTCGACACCTGGCTGCGGGGCGCCTTGCTGCGTGCCTCAGTTTACCCCCACAGGTCAGCTGCCGCAGAGAGCCCTCTCCTCCCCGGCTCGGAGTGCTCCTCCACAGGCGAAGGCGGGAGGCGCCGAGGGAGCGGCCTCCGGTCCTGGGAGGAGAGAACGGCCCCCGCCGCCGCCTCCCCGGGCCCCAGCCACCCGCCGTTGACATGGCAACCGACGGCCGCAAGGGGGCGCGGCGACACTGGAGGCGGGGAGCGAGCAACGCCCGGGCCTTCCAGCTCTGGACCCCCTGTTTTCTGGAAGGCAGGGATGAAACCCACAGGAGCCCCATCCCCGCCGAGCTGCGCCTGGGCTGGTCAACCTGGGTCAGTATCACAAAAATAGTTAGCATTTAGCCAGAACCCCTGTGTGCTCAGGAATTGCTGGGCATTCCTGCTGAACCCTGCTGAATCCTGAATCAACCGCCCCATCGGCAGGTTGACTAGCCCATTTTACAGAAGAGGGCATTGAGGTTCAGGGAGGTAAGGTCATTTGCCCAAGGTCACAGAGTGACAGCTCTGGGACTGGAACCTGGTCTGTCTGATTCTGAAGAGGATTCTCCTGAGTCAGACTATTTACAGTCTGGCCAGGGGTATAGCAATGGTGCTGTTTGAGGCCTGCTGTCCGTATGCCAGGCACCAAGCCCACCACCCATCTCCTTCTCTGACCCTATGCCGCCTTCCCCTACTCCAACCCTTCCCCTACTCCAACCCTTCCCCAGCATTTTCCTGATATCTCCCCGGCTCTAGGAGCCTCTAGATTCTTCCTCCAGCTCTACTCAACAATCAACCCACAGCAAATCAGTTCTTTCTACCATCTCTGCACCCCTTCAGTCTGCCCCTCCTCTCCACCCCTCTGCTGATAGGTCCTGAGTCCTGGTCTTCCCAGTCTGGCCTCTCCATCTGTCCCCCTCACAGCACCTTCCAGGTCCTTCTAAAATGGGCTCTGCCTGTATTTCCCTCCCCCGCTGTCTTTCAGGGAAACACAAACTGACATTTGAGGCTCTTTCCAGCTGTCTCCCAGGCCATGGTGGCAGGAATCTCCCTCCTGTGCTTTGCTAACTCCTTGGACCTTCCCGCCTTCGGGGCTGTGCTCCTCATTGTACCCCGTTATCCGTCTCCCTGCAGGAAGCCCTCAGGGTGGCCCGGCAGCCCTTACCCTTCATGGCTGGGCCTTGCAGCCTCCTTGTAGGAGGAAGCAGGTCTGATTATCCTGGCGTCCCAAGAGATCCTGTTCTGGGGGAGGGCCCTGCCACGGAGGGCCTCGGGGGCCAGGTGAGCACTAGGGAGCCCCCTCCGGAGGGCAGTGTGAGGCCATCGAGGGTTTTAGGCAGCCATGAGACATGTCAGGGAGTGATCTGGGGTCAGCTTCATGGGTACACTGTAGAAGCAGGGAGGCCATTGGCTAAATTAGGGGTGGGGAGGGCAAGGAGGGAAATTGTAGTAATTATAATTTGTGGAGGGAAAATAAATGGTCCAAGCCGTACATGCAGCACTTTCTGAGAATTATCTCAATTCTCACTGAGCCATAGGAAGTAGGTACTATGATCACCTCTGCTATACACACAAGGACGCTGGAACGCAGAGGTTAACATCACCTGGTCAGGGTCAAAGAGCTGGCCAGCAGCCACATTGGTATTTGAACCAGGTTAATCTGGCACAAAGCCCAAGCACTTAGGCATGTCAGAGGCAGAGCTAGGGCACAGCCAGGGCCCAACACCGCTGGCCTAGGTATCCTGGATGCCCATGGGAGGCGTGGGAGGGAATGGTAGTATTGGAGGTGTACTGTGTCTGGGGTGGCCTCCACCGTCAGACTCTCAGGCTGGGGCCCCTGCCTATTTCCCATGAGCTCCCCCTAAGTCACATCCTGTGGGCAGAGGCCTCAGAAGATGTTCCGGTGATGTTGTCACCTCCACCCGACCATCCCTGGCCTGAACCCCAACATCCGCCAGTCACTTCCCCTCAGAGCTTTGGGCCCTCGGCCCTCCCTGGCAGAAGCAGTCAGGAGCCCTTCGGAAGGCAGCCCCCACTGCCCCGCCATGGGGTCCCAGATCATCCAGGTGGCAGTGCGAAGAAATTAGGTCCTAGCTGGAAATGATTTCTCACGGACTCTGATGACTTCTGATTTGCTGGTTTGAGGAAAATGTTTCCTGCTTCCGTGGATCAGCTAAGCTGGCCAAGCCAGGCATGTGGCCAGGACTCAGTAAATGCTTGCTGACTGACTGACCATACTCTGTGAGAGCCTCTGGTCCTGCTGCCATTTAACAGGGAAACTGAGGCACAGAGTAGAAGAGGGAGTTACTGGCCAGCTGTTTGACTCTGGCCCAGACCTTCTGTTTTCCTCTCCTGAGCAGGGACAGGTTGGGGGGCATATGGAGGGAAGCAGAAGACAGGCTCATGGGTGGGCTGCTCCTGGCTGCTGGGATGTCCCAGGAGACAAAGGGGCACTGGATACGGAGAGACCAGACCGAGGATGGTGGGGTGATGCTTGCGGCCCTGTACGCCATGGACATTCTGCCCACACCAGCTAGGTACTGACTCTGGGCTCAGCCCTGTGTTGCTATGTGTCATTTCCCCGGAGTTTTACAGTGCCCCTCTTAGGAGGTTGCTCATATTGGGCCCAAGTTACAGAAGAGGAAACTGAGGCTCAGAGTAATGATGTGGCCTGCCCGAGGCCACACAGCCAGGAAGCTATGGAGCTGGGATTTAAAGCCAGGTCTCTGCTTTCAAAGCCCAGGGTCGGGGTGCCTGGCTGGCTCAGTGGGTGGAGCATGCGACTCGATCTCAGGGTTGTAAGTTCAAACCCCACACTGGGCATAGAGCCTATTTAAAATTTAAAAAACTGAAAACAACAACAACAACAACAACAACAAACAAAGCCCAGGCTCATTTACCATCAGCCTACACAACCCCCAGTACCAGACAACTGGGTCAAGCCGGGAGAAGACTGAGACCGACAGTATGGCAGTCACGGGGCCAACACGGATACGGAGGGCCAATTCCTCTCTCAGGGAACAGGCGGTCTGTCTGGAACATGCAAATAAAGACGCAAGTGAATGTAATATGGATAATACTCGCAGGATAAATGTTTTATTTCACTGCCACAGGATCATGGGAGAGATGTTGTGTTTGTCCCATTTCACTGATGGGAAAAACAAGGCTCAGCAAGGTGACATGTCTTGCCCGGGGTCCTGCACATGGGATCTAAACTCAGGTTTGCCAGGGTCCAGTGCCTTTGACTATGAAGTTGAAGGATTCCAATCCCTAATAGTACCTGGCCAAAGTGCAGGCCACTGAGTCACAGACTGGGGGAAAGGGGCAGGAGGGAGGGGACAGAAACCAAAGCAGGGTTCCCTAGGGCACTATGGCTCAATCTAGGCTCAATCTAGAGCTGGGGTCATTCAATGGAGGCAAAACTTGCAGCCAGTTGGTAGGGCGGTGGCGGGGGGAGCGGCGTGGCGGGGGTGGGTCCCGCTGAAGCAGAGGCCCAAAGGCAGGAAATCACTTGTATGTTCGGGGCTAGAAGCACACGGGCTGCTCTGGGCTGGCCTCCAACGCAGGCTGAGGAGGGCCTGCGGGACAGCCGCCCGCCAGCAGGTCCCCAGCCGCAGTCCCAACGGCCACTCAAGGCAGCACAAAGGGGGCTCTGAGCTCAGCAGAGCTGCCACACTGAGCCCCATTCATTCTCCCAGGGACGCAGCCACTGCCCTGGCGCCCAGGCCAACGGCAGGACTGGCCTAAAGCTCACAAGCCACAGCAACAGACTCAGCACGGCCCGGGACTCCCGGCTCTCTCGGACCGTGGGCTCTCCCCTGGGGTCTTCTGGGCCTGTGCCAATCTGCCCCCCGCCTGAACCACCCCCACCCCTCAGCAACAACCACCAGGGGCTGCCAAGGCCACAGCAGATTAGCCTGGGCAACATTTGCTCCTTTCATCCTCCCAACAACCTCTGGAAATGGGAGCTCCTGTGAACCTATTTCATGGATAGAAACTGAGTCCCAAAGAGGTAAAGTGTCTCATGAAAGGTCACACAGTAAGTCGGGAGTGCCAGAAACCCAGCACTTAGCCCAAGTCACTGGGACTGCCTCCCGGGAGAGAAGCCAGGGGAACCACCCTCTGCTTCCATGAGGAAGACCCCTAGCTACCACCAGGCCGCAGGCCCTTCTCTCTCCCCTGACAACTGGAGGTGGGAGGGAGCACCAGGCTGGAAGCTAGGACACCTGGGTGTCTGTCTGTCTAGTCTCTGCTCCTCTTCAGCCTCAGTTTGCTCATCTGTAAAATGGGACAGTACCAACACTCACCTCACAGGTCTGTTGTAGGGACTCACTGGACGATCTGCGGAGGCTTACAGCTCCATGCCTGGCTCATGGTCAGGACTCAGTAGAAGGACCTTTTCTTCCCAGGTCCATGACCCAGAAACCCCATCCTTTCATTTGAACTTTGCACACTGGTCCCATCCAGGCCTGTCTATGAGCAGGACTCTGCTGTCTTGGTCTCATAGGGTGTGTCCCTTTTCCCCTGAGAGCCTCAGGTTCCCCCTCATCCCATTAAGAAGGTTTAGTCAGATGCTTCCTCCACCAGGGCCCATCACCCAGCTGCCGGGGTTGGGGGGGGTGCGGTTTAGGAGCTGTGGGACTGGAAGTCAGTACCTCAGGTTCCAAAGCTGGACAAGCAGGTCCTAATTCCAGGTCAGTTGACTTTGGTGGCAGGGGGGGGTGGGGTGTGTTGGCTCAGTTTCCCCATCTGTAAAATGGGGACAAGAGAAACAACATTTATCCCTTAGGGCAGGAGGACTGAGCTCTCTGGCTGGAATGTACTAAGAGATCAGAAGATGTTAGTCATTATTTTTACAGAGGATGCAGGAAGGGCCCCATCTGACCTTGGACTCCCTCTCTCATAGGCCCGGTTGCCACAAGGTTCTGTTTCTCTGTCCCTGCATTCAGGGACAGAGGATAAGCAGAGGGACAGGATAAGCATGTCCAATCATGCTGGAGCCTCTGTGACTTAACTGTGTCCCTTGCATTTGTGCTCATTCTAGAGATCAGGTGCCTGGGGCTTCAGGGGCAGCAGTAACTTGCTTGCAGTACACAGAGCTGGGATTTGAAACCCCTGGTCTTGTAGCCGCCTCAACACCAGCAGCTGCTGACAGCCTCCACAGGTGTCTGGGACAACCTTTGTAGGGGAGTTTCATTTCCTCATCTCTTTCCTGCCCACATGAGCAAGACACACACACACACACACACACACACACACACACACACACACACACATTGTATGGTGGAAAAGCACCAGGCTGTGGGCTAAGGGACCTAAAAGGGGGGAGATGTAACCCAGTCTGTGCCATCGAGCTGCCATATGACCTGGGACAATCCTTCTGCCTGCCTGCGCTTCAGTCTCCCCCTGTGTGTACAATGGGTGTGGTGGACCAAATTATCACCGTGTCGCCGCTGGCTTAAGAAGGAATGATCATGCCTTGGTGGCCCCCCATTCTGTGCCAGGCTTTGCACCAAGCACTAGACCCTGTGAGGTAGGCGTGGCCAATGCCCCCTGCTCACAGTGAGGAACTTGAGGCTCAGGGAGGTCAGTGGCCTAGCCAGGATCGCACGGCGACAAAGTAGCCAGCCAAGGCTGGAATTTGGGTTTGGGTGGTCCCAGGGCCCCAGGCCTAACCACAGAACTCTTCGCTGCCGCCAGTCCTTCCCCCAGACACCGAGGCTTAGAACAAACTGCCCTGTGGGCCGGCCTGACTCTGGCCAGACCCCCTGACAGCCCCCCGCCCAGCAGGCTCCATTCCTGGGGCCTGTGGTTTGTCTCCCGGGCCCTCCAGGTCCCATGGGCTTGTGGTCTGCTCCCTGCCCCCCTACACCCCCCCCCAGCCAAGGCCAAGGAGGCAGCCCCAGGGGCCCAGAATGGGGGAGGCCCTGGCCCCCGCCCCCTGTGGAGAGGATGGGGAGGGTGGAGCTGTGGGAGTTTCACTGGTTTAAAAATACACAGAGGAAGCGAGTGAGAGGGTGCGAGAAAGGGGAAGGGGAGGTGAGGGAGGAACCTCAACGTTGATGTCCTGAGCTGCGAGTGGCCACTTGCCCACCGGCCAGGGGCTTTGCATGACTTGCCAAGATGACGGAGGGGCCCAAGAAAGCCGGCAGAAAGTTCAGTGAGTGCGGGGTGCCCTTTGCACTGCCCTTCATCCCTCTGTCTGTCCGTCCAGCTCAGCCTCTCTCTGCATTGCTTCTTTATCACGGTCTCATTTCCGTTTCTCTTTCTGTCCATCTCTGCCCCTCTCCGGAGCTCCCTGCTCTGGGTTCCTTGTCGCCAACCCTCCAGCACTCTGGCCTGGTAGCTCTCTCTGTCTCCTGCTGGTTTGGTTCTCCATCTGTTTCTTGTCTCTGACTCTCCCCATTTCTGTTTCTCTGTTCCTGCATTCATCTGTGTGTCCATCTCTGGTTTTCTTGGACCCCATGGCCGGGCAACTGAAGACTTCCACACACTCCACACCCTGCCTCTGGGACTGGTTCACACGGGGGGGGGGGGGTGCGGGAAGTGCTGGGTTGGAAGTTACTGGGGCTGGAGTGTGTGTGGGTGCGCCATGGGATGCTGTCCCACGTCCAGCATCAGTGACGCTGGGACTTGGTGCAACTCGATGAGGGGTCACAGCCACCAAGGCTCTATTTCCCCAGGGTGGTCCCCTCCTGGTCTCAGCAAACTTCTGCTTCCCCTGAGTCCTTCGGTCTGCCGGCATGGGGGTGGAAGGGGGCTGGTGTACAGGGCCAGGATTATGACTGCATTCCGATGAAAATACTGGGGCCCAGAGACTTGCCTGAGATCATATAGGGCTTCAGAGCAGGGCTCAATCCCATGTCCCTGAATTCAGGCCTCGGGTTCCCTCTACTGTCCCACTACTGTTTCCTCCAGACCCCCCGGTGCCCAAGAAACCGCAGTTCTTGGTCCCCCTCCTCGCACTGGCACATTTCTGGCCCATGGCATAGCTTTCTAAGAGCGGGGCATCAGAATCAGTGTTTGTCAGAAGGCAGAGGTTAAGACCAAGTAGGGAGTGGGCAGGGCTGGGAGGAAAGCTCCAGAACACACACACACACACACACACACACACACACACACACACACACCCCACCCGAGTCCAGAGCCCTGAGCCCTCATCCAGGCTCAGCCCTGCTGTGTGACCCTGGGCAAGTCCCTCCCCTCTCTGGGCCTCAGTTTCCTCTCTCATCAATGGGGGCATCCTACCTATATATTCCAACACAGTGGTGAGGACCCGAGGAGGCAGAGGGTGCCCAGGAAGTGAAAATGCCAGGGTTTTCCCTTTTCCCTCATCTGGAGGCCATAGGGTTGTCAGATAGTGGTGGATTCGAGGAGGGGCAGTTCCACAGCTGGGGGCGGGGCGGGGAGCGCACACGCACCCCTGCGGAAATGAGGAGATGGTATCACCGAGCCCTGCCGCCTGAGTCAGGACCTTGCGCTCAGCTGACAGGAAGGACAGAACCTCAGAGAGTGGGCTCCCCAGGCTCCCAACAACCCCCTTCTCATTTCATCCCCCGCCCCAGGTGCTCAAACACACCCCCCTCCCTGCCCCTCCTCCCCCACGCACACAAACGCTTCACCTGCTGGCTAAGCCACCTCGGGCCGTTCCTTCCACAGCTCTAACCTGCACTTGGTCATCTGCAAAAAGGGAAATTAAACTTGTGCCATTGAACTGTGCTGGGACTTCAGTGAGGTGATGCTTGAAGCATATTTGACCAACCAGAGGCATTTACTGTGATCACCATCATTATCTTCATTACTTGTGGAGGCTGTTATGTTATTTACATGCTTTCCTTCAGTCCTCCTGCTGCCCACAGGAGGTGGGTACTACAGTCTCTATTTTGCTGATGTGGAGAATGGGTCTCAGAAAGGTCAAGCGACTTGCCTAAGGTCACACAGCTAAGATGTGCAAGAGAAGAGATTGAAGCCCAGGGCTCCGTGATTCTAGAGCTGCCGGGTTATACCATAACAGAGGGAATGCCTGTGAAGCCCTGACCCTCCCTGAACCCTCAATAAGAGAAGCGACATGTATTTTTTATTGTTATTATTATTGCTGCTGACATTAACTCCTTTCCCTCCTCTTCTCCCCCCCAACCCCCAACCAGAGTTCTTCAAGTTCAAGGGCATCGGGAGTCTCTCCAACCTCCCTCGGTCCTTCACTCTGAAACGGTCCTCAACCACTATCAGTCTCGGGTCCCATCTGGAGCCTGATCCCTTTGAGGCTACACAGGATGACATGGTGACTGTCCCCAAAAGCCCCCCAGCCTACGCCCGCTCCAGTGACATGTACAGCCACATGGGCACCATGCCTCGTTTCAGCACCAAGAAGGCTCGGGACCAACAGGCTACCCAGGAGACCAAGGAGGTGGGCCCAGAAACCCACTTGGTGCCCCAAGGTCTGCCCAACCCTCCAGGTGGGGAGGCAGCCAAGGAGGTGGTGGTGGGGACCAATGTCCCCCTGGAGGACACGCCAGCAGTGGGACCCAACCCTTCTGCAATGGGCCCCAACCCTTCTGCAATGGGCCCCATGGAAAAGCCTGAGGATCCCAGGGCAGACAGAAAAGAAGAAAGAGCCCCCAGGAATGTGCCTCCAGAAAGGTGGGTGCCCACCAGGGGAGGGGGAGGGTGGGACCTGCAGGAATGGTGTCTCCAAGCCTCCTGCCAATAGAGCCTGGAGAGGACCCCCCGACACACACAGCGAGGGGGGGGAATAAAAACCCTACGCATTAATCAAGTGCTTACTACAGACCAGGCACTGTGCTTCATCCTTCACTTGCAATTAATTCTCAAAAAACAAAACAAGGGACACCTGGGTGGCTCAGTCGGTTAAGCGTCTGCCTTCGGCTCAGGTCATGATCCCAGGGTCCTGGGATCGAGTCCCGTGTCAGGCTCCTTGCTCAACGGGGAACTTGCTCCTCCCTCTGCCTGCCTCTCATTCTCTCTGACAAATAAATAAACTATGTAAAACAAAACTAAACAAAAACAACTGGGGAGAAGATTCTGTTATTCCATATGACAGACGAGGAAGTTGAGATTCAGAGAGGGAAAGTCATCTGCCCCAGTCAGGTTGCACATCTGGCGAATGACAAAGTGGGATTTGAACTAAGACCCACCTGACTTGCCCTAGGCAGCCTCCAGCAGGGGCCTTCCGTGGCTGGTTGGGTCCCAAACCCAATCACTGGATCCCTGCCCAGGGCCCCCACACCCAAATCACCACCTTTAGTTCTGCTGGACAGCACTGCTCCCCTGGGTGCCACTTAACTTAATTATAGGGTAAGTTGAGTTCATGAAAAATACAAATAGTGATGATATGACCCTAGCTCCCATTTAGGAAGCACCCATTCTACTGGGTGTCAAAACCAATGTTACTCACAGACAACTCTGTAAAAGCATCTGTCATTAGCCCCATCTTACAGATGGGGAAACTGAGACTCAGCCAAGGTGGCAGAGCTAGATTTGAGCAGAAAACCGCCTGCCGCTTGTGGCTGCACACTCACCTCTCACATTGTACCCACCACCTTTGAAACCCTGCAGCTGTGTGCTTCATGCCCTTGGGAGACTCCTCAATCCCATCCATTGCAGTCTCCAGCTTTTCAACTCTCACAGCCTGTGTCTAAACCACACTAGTCAGATGTGCTTCTTGAAATAAAGAAGAAAAAGGCCCCAGCTGAGCAAAAATAAACCTCTCTTCAATGGCTTTTCCCTGAGACACCAAGCACAGCTTCTGTGCACTGGGGTAATTGAGTCTAGACCTCTGTTCAATGGGGGAGCAAGACTTTGTAAAGCTGCAGGATGAATCCAGCCCAGACTCTGCCTCTTACTGACTGCATGACCTTGGGTAAGTCTGTTCCCTTCTCTGAGCCTCAGTTTCCTCGTCGGATAGAAGGGCATAATGAGAGCACCTACCTTGTAGGGCAGTGATGAGAATTCAAGAATAACATACAGGACTTGTAAAATCTTAGCACAGTGCTTGGTACACCGCAAAGAGTAAGTGCTTTTCCTTCGTCTCTGATATCTCCAGGCTGCCGTCTTCTGCCATGCCCCTCCTTAGTTCAGCCTTACTTGGGCGTGGAGGAGCAAGGATTGTTTTGTTTTGTTTTGTTTTTAAGATTTTATTCATTTATTTGACAGAGACACAGCGAGAGAGGGAACACAAGCAGGGGGAGTGGGAGAGGGAGAAGCAGGCTTCCCGCGGAGCAGGGAGCCCGATGGGGGGCTCGATCCCAGGACCCTGGGATCATGACCTGAGCCGAAGGCAGACGCCTAACGACTGAGCCACCCAGGCGCCCCGAGGAGCAAGGATTGTATGTGAGGAAGAGGGCCTGATAGGTTCTGGGCCGTTCTGAGGCATCCTAAGGTCTGAGATGTGCATTGGGAGTTTGCAGGAGCGGGGCGCATGGAGGGGCGTGTCTAGGGGCGTGGCCTTTTCAGGCTGCACGGCGAGCTGTCGGGGGAAGCTGGCGTTGGAACCCGGCGGGCGGAGGAGGAAGGGTGTGCTCGGGGGGCGTGGCCTTCCCGGCCCCGGCCACGGACAGATGGGGGAGGGCGGAGCGAGACAGGAGGCGGAGGGGCGTGCTGGAGGCGGGGCGTATCCTTCCCGGCGGGAGGTGTAAGCTGTGGAGCGGCCCCCGGCCGAGGGCGAGGGGCGTGTCCGGGGCGTGGTCTACAGGTCAGGCCCCGCCCCCGGAGTACTGCACTGAGCTCCACAGCTCCGTGGCCTGAGAAAGGCGGGAGCCATCGGGCTGAGGAGGTGTCCAGGCTGCAGGCAGTGACCGCGGGGAACCATGACTGCAGTGGGACGAAGGTGCCCCGCACTGGGACCCAGAGGGTGAGTGACTGAGCTGGGCCTGAGGAGGGCCTGCGGGGTTGGGAATGGTTTGAGGGGAAATCAGTGCCCTTGGGGCAACCAACAAAGCAGGATACCCTGTTAGCATCAGGGACTTTTAAGTTTCCTTTTGGTGTAATTCTGTCCCTGCCTTGTCCTTGCACAGGTTGGGCATTTACTCCGCACAGCAGTCCCAGAAGAGGGGCACTATTATCATCCCCATTTTACAGATGAGGAAAGGTCTGATTTACTTGCCTGCAACAGTGTGGAAGGTTAGAAGTCCACCTTCCTGGCTCGTGCCCTTAAAGGCTGGGCAGCCCGTTCCCCTCCAATAGGGCCAGGGTCTCTGGGAAGGATGGTCCTGAGAAACCTTGAGGATGTCAAGTCTAGGACCCAGGCTTCCACCCTGTGGGCAGGGGCCCTGGTGGTCCTGGCAGTGCCTCTGGCATCAGGCCTGCCCCACAGCTGGCAGAGGAAACAGACTGCCCTCCATCCCCCAATCATCCAGAGTGTCCAGTGGTCCTGAGGGGGGTGGGGTTAGCAGATTCGATTGAGGCCCCTCCTGGTGTCCTAAGACCCAGTGTCCCACTTGCCCTCCAGACCAAGCAGGAGGCCAGGAATTAAACGTTTCTTCCAGGAGCCCCTGAAGCCCAGCCCTGCATCCCGGAGAGCTGCTTTGCCTGTATGATCTCAGATTTGCCCTGCCCTACTCTGGGCCTCAATCTCTCAGCAGCCCAGATGGGACTGGAATGATCTCTGATGATACATACAGTTTGGAGAGGAGGATATTTGAGAATTGCCACTGAGCAAGACTGGGGCCCCATTCCCGAGTGTCCCAAGGGGGTCATCTCAGTGGCTGTTCAGGGAGTGGTCTAAGCTGAGGTAGATGGTGTCCCTCCCCTACCCCCTGGGAGGCAGGCTGCACCTGGAGCAGAAGGAAGGAAGAGGAAGAGGTGAGGCTGCAGGAGTTTCCTGGTGCCCTGTTCCCTGCTGAGATCATGGGGGATGAGGAGGAAGGAGGGAGGAGGGGCCAGCAGCAGGAGGGCTGAAGGGCCTTTAGCTCCCAGAAAGGAGAGCACCAGCCTTGCCTCCCCCTCCCCCCCCCAGCACCTCAACCTTCTGCAGGGAAATAGCAGATCCAGAGAGCCCTGACACCCTCCCCTTTGGTCCGTGGTAAGGAGGAAGAAGGGGAGGCCCAGTGAAGGAAGGAGGCCCCAACACCTTCCACCACATCCATGCCTGCACACAGGAACTGTCAGGCCAGGGTCCTCCAAGAGGTGGTCAAGATCCGGCTCACAATTGGCCAGACCCTGCCTGAAGCACCCCACAGGTGCCATCTAGTACCCAGGCCCTGTGAAGGGCACCTCTACTTGCTTCATTTTACCAGTGAGGACACCAAGACTCAGAGAGGGGAAAGGATTTTCCTGGGGTCACAGAGAGATTAAGTGACAGAGCCTAGATTTGATCCCAGGCTTGACCAGCCCCCAAGTCACTAGGTCACATTTCACCTCCCGCCAAGTACAAATCCCAAAGCCATTTCTACGTTCCTTAAATGACCTCCCATAAGCCCCTGGAAGGGAGATAATGGGAGCTCATTTTACGGGTGAAGACACTGAGATTTTGTGAGGTTGCTTGAGATGACACTTTAGTTGAGTTGGAATTTCATTCACTTTAATATTTACTGTGATGCAACTATGCCCTAGACACTCTTGCAAGTTTTGGGGAGACAGCGATGAGCACAGCAGACAAAACGCTGCTGTCATGGAGCCCCCATTCCAGTGTGGGGGAGACGTGATAAGACAGGAGTTATATGGTCATACAGAAGAGAAGCGCTGGGAGAAATATTGAAACCAACTAGGGGAACTGGTCACAGTAGGGCAATGTCTGGTGGTAGCAATTTAGGAAGGTTAGCCAGGAGAAAGGTCTCTTTGAGGTGATGTTTGGACAAAGGGATGAGGGAACAAACCCTCTTGATATCTGGGGAAGAGTGTGCCAGACCAAGGGAACAGCAGGTACAAAGGCCCTGAGGTAGGAGTGTCCTTAGCATGTTTGAAGAGCAGCCGAGACCCACTGTGGCTAGAGGAGATGAAGATGGGGCCTGGGGAGTGGAATGGTGGGAGGCGAGGCCAGAGAGGAAACGGGCTCAGATAATGGAAGGTCTGGAAGGCCCAGCAAGGACCTGGCTTTGACCCAGGGAGATGCAGCCATCGTGGGCCTTGAGTAGAGGAGGGCGTCACTCTGATTTATGTTTTATGAGGACCACTCCTTTGCGGAGGGTTTGAATGCAGTTCTACTCATCATAAAGTGTCACACCCAAGTGTCCTTTCCTCCCTGCCAGATCACAGAGACCCAGGCCCCTCCACCCCACTCCCAGGGCTGTTCAGAGGGAGATTTGGAGAAGGTGGCACCCCACAGGAGAGCTCGGGACACCCAGCCCTGTGCCAGGCACCGAGAACAGGCCAAGAACCATCCCCCCCCATCCCATTTCCTTTTGGAATGTTGATTCTGGTCCAAGAATTCCCAACACTCCCCAGAGTCTCACGACCCTCTCGGCCCTGCAGAGTGACGTCAGCTGCTGGGCATCTGGTAGTGATTACCCACCAGGGGAGGGGGCTGCGGTGGGCCTAGCCTGTTCGGTCTCCTCAGGCTCTGGGCGGCTGGTCCTTGTCTTCCGAAGGGGCCCAGCTGCTCCCGGATCTCATTTCCTGTGGAGACTTTCTCACAGTCCTCGAGACCCCCGGATGCCTCAGGCTGTGGGAACTGCACTGGCTCAGGAAGAACGGACTGTACCCCCACCCCCAGCTGGAGCCACATCCCCCAAAACCCTCAGGGGACCTTGTTTGCAGAATCCTGGAGCTCTGTGGAGTATGGGGAGGAAGTTGGGTACATCACTGACTGCACAACATTGAGCAACTCACTTGCCCTGTCTGACCCTCAGTTTCCCCATCTGTAAGTTGGGGACAATAACAGCACCCGTGTCATAGGGGCACTGTGAGAACTAGATGAGGTAGACCATTTGTCCTGGGCTTAGCCCAGGGAAGCTCCAGTACAAGGAACTGCTCTTGCTCTCACCATGCCCATGTTACGGAAGAGTTCACTGAGGCCCACTGAGGGGGACATGCCCAAGGTAACGCTGCTTCCCCCCTCCCAGTGGAGGGCCCTCTCCAGAGCCTGAGAGGATCTTCTCTCCTCCCATCCCTGCTCCATTCCTTCTTCTTGACATCGATTCTGGGCTCATGGTCCCATTGAAATATTAGTTTTCTTTGCCCTCCCCTCCCCACCTTCTCCTCATCTCCACCCTGAAGCGCTCCCCTTTTTCCAGGGGAGCCTGCCTCGTGCAAGGAACGGATCTAGTCTGAGCCAGCTGTGTGTCCTGGACCAAGTTACAAACTCCACACATGCCCTCCCCTTTGCTCTTCTCCAGCAGAATTTGAATATCAATTAGTAGCTCTCAGGGCTCAGAAGCCTCAGAAAGAATGGCCCCCATCTGCCCTATCCTCACAGGGCTGGTACCCTTTCTAAACACCTGCTGGCAAGCTCACCACTGTCAAGAAGACCGAGGGCACAGAATGGTGGAGAAGGAGCAGGGATGTCTTCAAGACAGTGGCAGGCAGCCCATCTTACAGGAGGTGGGGCAGGCCAGGGGCTAAAGCCAAGAGCCTACCTGGCAGAGAATCCCAAAGACCCCATGGCAAGGTGCCCCAGGGAAAGACTTTCTACCTCTGCTCTCTCTGCCCAGGGCCTTTAAAAACTAAGGAGCACAGAGCACTATTGCTTTTTGGCCAGGGTGAGTGATGGTCGGAGCGAAGGGTCGAAAGAATCTTCAGTCCCCCAGGAAGGGCAGAATGGGAGATCTCCATGGCTGGCAGCTGGGGCAGCAAGAGGAGCCTCGCAGGGTTTGGGAACTCTGCACCCCTCCTTTTCAGGATCCTTGTGGCCCCTCTGGGGAGACAGTTATGCCCATTTTACAGAAGAGGACAGTTGGACCTCAGAGAGGCGAAGGCAGGGGGAAAGCTGAGAAGCAGGGAGGCAAAGGTTGGGGAAGTGTCCACGTGGCCAGGCCTGGAGGCCCAAGGGAACAAACTGGGGGTCAGAGAGACGGTAGACAGGTAGTGGGCCTCTGCAGAGGGCAAGGCTGCCCGTGGCAAGGGAGGGCCAGGGTGGGATGGGACAGCAGCTGCTCTCTACTGCCTCTCCTCCAGGATCCCTTGGGGGGCCTCACCCTTTCCCCCGGGCCAGGATGGAGGCCTTGAAAGTAAAGCTCAGATTTAAAACTGTGTTGGGGAAATAAAGGATAATGGGCTCTAATTACTGCTCATTAATCCAATTAATTAAGCTAATGTATGCAATAAGTGGTATCAGTTATCGGAACAAATCAGTTAATACAGGCAATTAAAGGGGTTGGTTATTTGAATAATTAATGTGGCTGATTAATGGGACTGATTTAGCTCAATTGTCAGTATTATTTATTAATTGATTTCACCACTAATATTAGAGAGGAAGTGCCTTTTAAGTCCATGAAATAAAAAATAAGTTAATTAATTGATGGAGCTGAGTTTTTAAAAATGGAAGCTTTGATTTCTGCATTTGATCATTACAACGGGAGGGAGAATGTTCTAGAAATCTCTAAGCACACTGTGATCTGAAGGCCAGGTAGGAACCACTCTGGCCCTAAGGGAGAGAGGAGGTTCCAAACAAAGGGAACATCATGTGCAAAGGCACTGAGGCTGGAGGGAGCAGAGCTCTTTGGAGGATGTGCAAGCAGGCTAGAGTGCACGGAGGAGCAAGGGGACAGAGGAGGGTTTTCTGACTGTGCCAGCCACAGAGAGCTGAGCCTTGAGAACCAGACTTTGTTGCATGGGGCTGCTGTGTGACATGTATTCATTCAAAAAAATCTTTATGGGGTGCCTGGCACTGCTCTAGGCAGATCCCAATTCCTGTCCTCTCAGAGCTTATGTTCTAGTGAAAGAAGATAGTCGATGCATGGCAGGTCAGATGAAGTGCTTCAGAGAAAAAGTAGAGGGAAGGGAGGTGGGGAGTGCTGAGAAGTTCACACTTTCAGATGGGTGGTGGGGGAAGGCCCCACTGAGAAGGGGACATTTTAGTAAAGATCTGATGGAGGGCAGGGTGGGAACTTGGTGGTATCTTGGGGGAAAGTAGTCCAGCAGAGGGAACAGAAAGTGCAAAGGCCCTGAGGTGGGGACAAACGCCAGCAGGAAGCCAAGCGTGGCTGGAGCAGCAAGAGTGAGGGGATCAGGATAGGACATTGGGTGGGAGAGATGGTGAGAAGCCAGCCTGTAAGGCTGTCATGGGACTTCGGCCCTTACTCTGAGTGACACTGGGGGCCACTCCAGTGAGTTGAAGCAAAGGAGATCCGTGATCTGACTTTCACTTTAACAGGAGTGCTCTGGCTGCTGGAGCGAGCACAAGTCACAGAGGACACACACAGAGGCAGGGAGGTCAGTGATGAGGTGTGGCAATAGTCCGGGCCAGTGATAACAGTGGATCAATGGCAGACATGGTGACATTATGTCTTGGAAATCCTGGAGTGTTGTAGAGGGGCAGGGTGATGTGATGGGGACTAAGTGTGGCCCCAAGCCGGCAGTTTCCTGGGCCTCGGCCTCCACCCTGAGCTCCCCCATTGGCTCTGCCCACCCCAGCCCACTTGCACTTTGGTGCAGGCACCCGCCTCCCCAAGGCTCTGTTCCCTCCCCAGGGCCCCAGGGGAAGGAGACAGGAAGCAGGAGGAAGCACTGGGGCGATCCCAGTGTCCTGGCCAATCTGTTCCCAGCAGTGGGCGGATTTCCGGGACTGAATGGCCGGAAACTCTGGGATGGGACACCTCACCCGGGAAAACCTGGCAGAGGTGAATGTGCAGGGGAGGGGTCCCCACTCCACCTCGCTCCCACCCCTGCTTCTCAATGAGGAGCCCCTGGTCTCAGGAGCTGGGAGCCCCGTGTGGAATTCTGCCCTGGGAATACACACCTTATCCGTGTAATTTAATAAATTATGTTTATTTTATTAAATTTATGACATTTAAATTTAAATATTGGGCTTTGGATGGGAGGAAGAAGTTCCCCAATGTTTGACCTCCCTCCCTATTTTGCAGATGGGAATACTGAGGCCTCTCCTAGCCAGAGAACCAGGGCCCAGCCTGACAAAATTAATCCTCATGCTAGTGATCAACACTGGTTGAGTGTTTACTATTCATGTCTTCCTTTAAGCAAACGTAAGCTCCTACTATACGCCGGGCACTGTGCTGGGGGCTTAATGATGAATAAGACAAAGTCAATGCCTTCTGAAGTTGTCAGGTAGTTAACAGTCAACAAATAAATGTAAAATGATCATTTCAGGCAGAGACTGAGGAAAATAAAGCAGGGCTGAGGACAGAGAGTGAAGGACCAGGGACTCTTCTAGGTAAGGTGGTCAGGGAAGGCTTCTCTGAGGAGGGGCATTAAGCAGAGCCTTAATAAACTAGGGAGAGGGGCAAGCTGCATGAAGATCCGGAGGCAGGGCATTCTAGGCAGAGAGAACAGCAAAAGGCCCTTGTAAGAGTGAGCTTGGCGAGGAGGCCAATGTGTCTGGGCAGAATGAGGGATAGAATGAGTGAGGGAGGCATGTTGGGGTTTGGCGAGGTGGGTGGTCAGGCGCCACCAGGCTACCCAAGGCCTTGTAGGCTGGGGAACATATGTTCTGGTTGATGCCTGTTTTTCTGGCATAACGATGGTACCTCTTTACTCTCACAAGGGAAGAAAGTTCTGGCTTGGGTGATACATTACATGGCCAGCCATTTGCAGGCCACGGAGAGGGGTTTAGATCTTGTTCGGTGAGAGGAGGGTGGCCAGGGGCGTGTGGGGGGTGCTCTGTGCCCGTGACCTGCTTGTTTTCACCTGAGTGCCGCTGGGGGTGGAGTGGAGGCCGAGTGGGGTGTGAGAACAGACAGAGAGCCAGCGAGAAGGCTGCTTGCTGTGTGCTCCATAGAGCACAAGGGGCTTCTGGATGGAGCAAGGGCTGACCCTCGGAGAGATGTGGTCAGGACCTATTTTGAAAGTAGAGCTGCAGGATTTCCTGATGGGGTGGGTGTGGAGTGTGAGCGGAGGAGGAGGCACAGATGACTGCAGATTTTTTGGCCAAACAAAGCAACAAGGATGCAGCTGACATCAACCGAGATGGGAAGCGGATGTGGGGAGCAGGGGCGTGGCAGCAGGGGGCGGGTAGCGACAGTCCAGCTTTGGATGTGACAAGTTTGCCATGACTTCAGACATGCATGAGGAGATGCTAAGGAGGGAGTTAGGAGGGGCAGTTCCAGGCTGCATCAGAGAAAGGATGGCATGTAAGGTCAAGGACCCGGGGAGGTGGCTCACAGTGCCCCTCGCCCCTCCCGAGGAAGGATAGCATTTATCTGGCACCTGGGAAAGATAGCCACTCCCGGCCTCTGGCCTCTCCAGGCCCCTGAAGGCTGAGAGGATCGGTTCCACCATAGCCAACAGTCACCAGCTCGGTGTGCTGCTGAGTGGGCCATTCTGCACTAGGGAGAGAGTGTAGGGTGGATGGGGGGCGAGGAGGCTGAGCCCCAGCCGGGGGCCACCAGCGATTGGAGTGGAGTGGGGTAAGAACTCTCCAGCGTCCTGAAGCTGGGCGAAGACAGCATGATTCCGGAAGCAGGCTGCTTGTTAGGCGTGTAACATTGATCCGCTCCCAGAGTCCTTGCAACAGCCCGATGAGGCAGAGCTGTCATTATCCCCAGTTTCCCAGTAGGAAACCCAGGCTCAGAGAGGTGAGGGGACTGATCCAGGGTCGCACAGCTGGCGAGCGGAGGAGGAGCCCTGCCAGCAGACTCCGGTGAGTGCTGTCCGGTGCGATGCCCCCTCCTGCCTTCAGGATGAGCCCTCTGGGGCGCTAGGGTCAGGTGCTAGCACCAGGCAGGTGGGCAGAGGCTGACAGCCGGGGAGCCAGGTAGGACTGGGGACACTCACCGCTCTTCTCTCCTTCCAGGGTCGTTGGAGAGCCAGAGGCTGGCGGGGACTATGTGAAGGTAAGTGGGGCTGGGCAGGGATGGCTCAGAGCCTGCTCCATGAAGGGCAGAGTTCTTTTCTGAGCCTTGTTAGAGGCCAGACCTCACTGCCTGGTCCCAAGAGGAGAGGGTCTCAGGGTTGGAGTGGCGCTTGGGATCTGGTTTCACTCCCAAGGATCTTCTTCCCATGCCTGCCATCATTCTCTCCTGGCCCCAAACCCAGGACCCCCCACAGTTTGTGACCACCAGACCCTGCCCCCCCCCACTTGCCACCTGCCCTGGGCCCTGGGATGTCTCCTCGTGCAGATCCAATCCCACCCGCTCTCTGAGCATGTGCTGGTGTTAAGAGGTAGGAGCAAGAAAAGACGCCTCGGTTTTCATCACAGAGAATGGGCCCAGCTCACATTTATCACAAGCTGAATTTGTCCTGGACAGTGGGAATGTTGAGAATGCAGCTTTGAAACAATGATGATAAAGAGAGTAACATAACATCATGCGAGCCTACTGTGTGCAGAGCCCTGTGCTGGCTGCCAGCACTGGAGGGGAGATATTTCTGAGCTCTGTACATGAATGAGGTCTTTGACTTCCTCCCTCCCCACTGGGCAGGGAAGGCCTTTGTGTACCCATGGACATATGGGGAACTTGGGGCCCAGAGATGCCCAAAGACGCACAGTGATTTGCCCATAGCCACACAGCTACTATGGGACAGAACTGAGACTGCAATCCAATTTTATTTGATGCCAAGACCATGGACAGGGTCCTTGGCCTTCCACCTCCAGGAGCACGCACGAGGAGCCAAGCTCCCTGCTGAGCACGGAGCATACAGCAGAGGGCTGGGAGCACAAGGTCTTGTGTTCAGAGGGCTCCTGGTCCACCTGGGGACCAGGAGAGAATCACATGGTTGTTTGGGCTTGTGTTTTGTAATCCAGCAGATTTAGTCCCAGATCTGCCACTTACTTGCTATGTGGCTTTGGGTTTGTGGGTCACCTTCCTATGCTTCAGTGTTCACTCTATGAAATGGGGGTAGCAGTGGTTCCTCCCAATGAGGGTTGCTATGGGCTCAATGAATCTGTGCCCATAAGTAGGGTTGCTGGGCCTGGAATAGAGCAGGCTGGCCCAGCTCCTGATCCCAGGGACATTCCATCACCCGAGATGCTGCCTATAAAGCCCCGTGTAAGTGACTAGCCATGAGGCAGCATGGGAAGTGCTCAGAAATCTGCCCCTCACTATCATCAGAAGCTTCAGATAGGAAGCCACTGGAGCTCAGCAGGTAAGGGATGACTTTCAGCCTGGGAGATGGGGAGGGGGAGATCAAGGAAGTCTTTCTGGAGGAGGAGGCATTGAAACCAAGCCATTGCAGTTGACCAGGAACGTTCGCCAACATCTTGTCCCCAAAGGAAAAACTGAAAGGGAGCAAAGATAAGCAGAGATAGACAGTAGAGTGGTCCAAGCAGAGGCAAGAGTGTGGGCAAGGTCAGAAAGCAAGCTGAGTGAGCCCGGGAAGTGCAGCCCAGGGTGGTGAAAAGTTGAGCTGGAGCTGCTCCTGGAATCTGGGCCCTGGCTCTTCATTCAGAGCCCTTACACCACAGGGGGACAGAGGCCTCAGGGAGAACTGGCACCAAAGCCAGTGGGTAGGACACAGGGGACACACATTTTAGCACTCCACAGTTTTCAGATACCTGGCAAGGTAGTGAGATCGCCATCACTGATGGTAGTAAGATCCCCATGAGGACTATTAGCTTTGTATTTTTCCTTTAGTTTATAGGGCTAAACATGTACTTTAAAATACTGTAAAAGAAATAATACCTGTTCACTGGAACTGATTAAAGGATGAAGTCAAAAGAACATTAGTTTTAGCTTCAAGCCTCAGACGGTGGTAGAATCAATAGTCAATTACCAACAATCCATTCCTGCCCTGAGGTACTAGCTTCCAGAACTCCAGGGTTCTCAGACCACGATGTGAATAATTGGATTCCAAGTCAAGGATTCTGAAGTTCCAAGACCATAAAATTCCATGCTCCATGCTCAGAGCTTCATGTGTATTTGTGGAAAACAATCGAACAACTGAGGCCCAGAGAGGTAGACTCACCTCCCTAATGTCTCACAGCCTGTCAAAAGGATTTGTACCCTAGGCCTGACTGATGCAGAGTCAGTGATGACCCCCCCCCCCCGCTTAATTCTAGGACAAAAAGTCCAGATTGTAAGACAATAAGCTTGACAATAATAGCACGCATTTATTGAACACTTACTTTATGCCTGGCTACTTAATGTGCATCAAAGTCAGCCAAGGCTCAGAAGAGTTCTGTGAGGTCAGCACAGGTATGTTTTCCAAATGAGTGAATCAGGGCTCCAAGAGAAGGGGCTGGTGGGGTGGAGGTGGGGGACCCCGCTAGCTGAACCCAGGTTGGTGCCCTAAGCATTGAGCCTTACTGGCTCTCTGCACCCCCAGAGTCTGTCAGTCCAGCATCCGGTTGGATTCTTGATTCTCCGCCCAAGTCCCTGATTCCAAATCAGAGGTGAGAAATCCTGGACTCTGGGAGATTTCCCGAGGCCACAAAGGATTTGGTCAAACGCATACAGGGATTTTTCCAGCTTTAGATATGATTTAATTCAGTCTTTGCCCGCTCCGGGTCAGTGAAGGGTACGGTGAGTTGGGGGAGCCAGGAACCTCCCCCCCGGGGCCCGACATCCCCACCCCATCCCGCTGCCCCCCCCGTGACCGCCCCCCTAGGCGGGTCCTCTGCTCCGCTTCCCCCGACTCCAGGCAGCCCTGCGGGACTTGAGCGCAGGGGGCGAGGGGCGGGGAGCGGGGGGCGGGCGGAGGGAGGAACAATGGCCCCCTCCCCTCCCCTGACCGGCTGGAGGGTGGGGTCTCCCCGCCCCGCCTCCCCGCTCCTCCCCCGCCAAGGCGATGAGGTAATCGCGCCGCCGAGAGGCACGCGCAGCCGGTGCCCAGCCCGGTCGGTCCCCGCGCCCCTGCCCCGCCGGCCGCCGCCCCCCGCACCGGCCCGGCCCCGGACGCCCGGCCCCACCATGACCGAGCGGTGCAGCCTGTGGAGCGCCCTATCGGCCGCCGCCTGCTGCTTCTACCGCGGCTCCTTCGTGCAGGTGCAGGTGAGGGGGCGGCTCGGCTCCCGCCAGGCGCTCCGGGCTGGGACCCCGGCCGCTCCGCCCGGGGCCCGGGGGCCGGGAGCCGCAGCCCGGTGGCGCCTCGCAGGGTCTGGCGGGGCAGGGGCTGCGGGAGGGGGCGGGGTCGCCCCAGCCTCACCTCTGGGCGCCCGGCCGCTCCGCAGGGTGAGGGTTCGGGCTGCCGCTCCCGGGACTCCGGGTTGCGGGGCTGCCGTTTCGGTCCTGCCTCCTCCAGCGGAGCTGGGGCACTGGGTCCCGGGAACTGCGGTCCCCGGCGTCCTGCAGGTACTCCGGCGAGCGCTCCGGCCCCTGCGGCTGACCCGGGCAGTCTGGCTCCCCATTGTACCGGGAGCGCAGGGCTGGGGTCCGAAGGCTGAGTGAGGGGCGGGAAACTGAAGGGGTGCTGCGGGTGCCGAGGCTAGGGCCAGAGCTTCCGCCACTCTCCCGCCCTCTAGGTGGGCTGGGGCAAGCTCGGGGCGCGGGGCTCCCAGCCCAGCCAGCCGGGCAGTGCGGGACGGCACCGCGGCGGTGAAGGGGTTAAACGGAAGGGGGTGGAGGGGAGGACCCGGACCCCGCCTCTGCGGATCATCATCTGGGATGGCCTTGCTAGGGGTTGCCAGACCGTAGGAAGCTGGACGGGGCTTGCTGGGCGCGGGCTGGGGGTTAGGGCTTAAGACCCGGACCGGGGGTCTCTGCGCTTTTGCCTCCGGAGCCCCCTGGGGGACGCCGGACGCGTCACCTCTGCGCTCCCCCGGGCTCACACACACGCTCCGATCCCGCCTGAATGACAGCCCCGCCGGCAGCGGAGCGCAGCATCCCCGCACCGGCCAATCAGGCGCGCGCAGGCAGGGAGGCGGTGAGATCATCTCTGGCCAATAGCGGTGCGCTGAGCGCAAGGATGCTGCATTCGCGCCCCAGCCCGCAACTCCCACCCACCCACCCCAGTCTTGGGAGCTGGGGACCCCCTGGTCGAGAGTGAGGAGGAGGGACAGGACCCTAGGGTTCCCCACCCCCGGGTGTGTGGGAGGACCAAGTTGGTTCCCCCAGATTCTCCCTGTGACCACTGATTAGGGCTGGAAAAGTGGAGACCAGTCTCCCCACCCCCTGCCCCGTTTACAGATGAGGCTACCCAGGCTCAGAGAGGGCAAATGACTAGCTCAGTGTCACACAGTGGTAGGCAGAGTCTTGTGGCCAGGTTCTTTACCTCACAGCCCACTCCCCTTCTTTGCCCCATGTCTATCTTGCTCCAGCTGTGGAACCGGGGTGAGTTCTCAGTTACATGCTTTTTGTCAAGGAGAAGAACCCCAGAAGGCTGGGGTACTGGTGTTCTCTCCCCTGTGACTCCTAGTCTTCCCTCCCCAGGGTGTGGTGTGGTATAGGGAGGGAGGCCAAGGACCCCGAAGAATAAGGAACTCCATACAGAAGTGTAGGTATATGAGGACACCCCAATTTCAGTTCAGCCCTCGGCTTTCCTACCCTCGGGGGTATCAGTTTCTACCCTGGGTAGAGGGCATACAGAATCCCCATCCCCAGGACCTATCTTTTCCTAAGCACCTGTACCATCACTGACCTCCACCATCTGTCCCCAAAGCCCTACAGGCTCCTCAAAACCCCAATTTTCATGGGCCCATCACCAAGCTGCTCCTGCTCCAGCTTTGCTCACCTCTGGGAGTGTCTCATTGTCCTCCCAGGATCTCCATCTGAAATCCTCTCTGACCCCTCCACCCTCTTCCCAGTCCTGATCAATGGCTACTTAAACACCCTTTTCCTAGTCCCCACCCCCATGCCCCGCCCTTCCCTGCCAGTGCCCGGAAAGCACTAAGCCACTTTCGATCCATGAAAAACCCTCTGTGGCTCTGCTGTGGCCTCTGGGTAAACCCCAGCTCCCCACAGCAGCCTGACAGCCCTGCTCCACCTGCCCCCATCATCTCTGCCCCTCTGAAGCTTCCCCTCACCCCAGGACCTTGGCTCTGCCTGCAGGGCCCTGACTCTGCCACTCTCTGCCCAGAAACTCTTCCTGGCCCACCTGTTTGCCTGTCTGTCCCTGCCCTGATGCTTTTGCTGGGCTCATCCAGTCCTTCTGCAGGCCTCCGTGGAAACATCACCTCTTCAGGGACTCGACTCCCTGACTAGATGAGGAGGTACCCTCTTAGCTGCTCCCAGAGCTATCTGTGCATCTCTGAACACTCAGAAAACTGGAATTGCTTGTCAGTGTCTGTGTGGCTCTCTCAGAGGTCACCTGTCCTGATGACCTTGGGGCCTCAGCCCCTGGCACAGGACCTGTCCCGGGGGGTGGGGGGGCTTAATCATGGTTGAAATAATGAAGTCAGAGACTCTAGATATCACTGAAGCTGGGAATTAGGCTGTCTTGGGAGCAGTGTGGATTGGGGTAAACTGAGGCAGTGTGGGAGCAGAGGGGTGGGGAATGGAACTGCAGAGTTAGGCTCTGAGATCTTTGGAAGGCCTGAAAAGGCAGGGAGTGGATTAGAGGACCCTTGGACCTTGGTGAGAGACTGTCACCTGGACTGAAGCCAGGCCCTCCCCTGCCCCTTTCATCTGTCTTGCTGTCTGGCCAGTTCGGAGCCAGATCTACCTGTCCTAGAACAGCCATCTCTGGGCCCAGAATTGGGGAGTGGGAGAGGAAACAATGTTGCACGTCCTCACAGTGACGAGGACATCTATGGGCTAGTCACAGTACTCTGGAGTATTGTCTCCTTTTATCCTTGCAACCCAATGAGGCAGGTTCTGTAATTATACCCATTTTATAGAGGAGGAAACTGAGGCCCAGAGAACTCACAGGACACCGCCAGGATTGGACTGTGCTTTGTGGTGGGGCTGCACCTGGCAATAGGAACTCTCCTCCCTCTGCTCTTAGGTATCTAACCCTGGGCCACGGTAACCAGGAAACCAGGAATCTCCTCCTTGGGCAGGTGGAAGGGGGGGGAGTCCTGGGCATTATCTTCATCGAGTGACCTTTGGCTTCCCTGCTTGGCCACAGTTTTGCCATCTGGCCAGGATTGCTTGAGAAGGCGAGGAGGAAAGGGCCTTGGGAATTGTAAAGGACAGCAGAAATGTCTGTGTGGGGGCCTCTGCTTCCCTGTTTATAGCTGCCTCCTCCACCCTTCCACTGTATAATTCAGCATCCCAGAATGTATCATCGTCCATCCAGCCTTATGTTTTTGTCCTTGCCTTTACCTGGGTACCTGCTGCCTTACCTCCCAGATCCACCTATAGAAATCCTGCCTCTCCCCAGTGCAAGATCAGTTTGATGTTTTTGGTGCAGAGGGAGTGTTTTGTTGTTACCATTTCCTCCAGGAAGGCTTCCTGGACCACTCTCCACTTCGCCTATACTTTTATCTTCTCTCTTATAAAAGCCACCCGGCTCCTTGCCGCTGTCCACTACTGTGGTGCTGACCTTATTCTGCTCAAATGTTCCTGTTGCTTTTCCTTCCCCCGCCTGGACTACAAGCTTCCTTGAGGACAGGGCCTGGTTTATTTATTGTCTCATTTACTCCTGGCGCATAGCACAGGGCCTGGAACACAGTAGGACTGAGATTTCCTTGCCGCTGCTAGGATGGGGCCTCAGGGGTGAGGACCTCTCTGGCACCTGTGCCTAAGTTTTCCCAGGGTCCCGGGATGGAAGCAGCTCACCTGGAGTAGGGAGGGGTTGGAGGAGAAGACAAAAGAGGGCTTCAGAGCAGATGCCAACTCTTTGCTGTCTCCTGCCCAGTTCTCCAAGGAGAAGTACATTCTGGACTCTTCCCCTGAGAAACTGCACAAGGAGTTGGAGGAGGAACTCAAACTCAGCAGCACAGATCTCCGCAGCCATGCTTGGTACCACGGTCGCATCCCCCGTGAGGTGAGTGGGCCTCGGCGGGACCTCAGCCCTACACGCCTAGAGAGGCTGTGACCCGCTGCGTGGTGGATTCAGTCCGAGAGCACTGCAGTGAGGTCTAACTCTGTCATTTACTGACTGTGTGACCTTGCACAAGTCACTTCACCTCTCTGAGCCTTGGTTTCTTCTTCTATGAGATGGATGGTAATGATAGTACCTGCCTTAAAGGGTTATTGTGAGAATAAATGAAACAATGCACATCAAGTGCTTAACTTGATGTCTGACGGTGGGCTCAATGTTATTATTAGTGTTGTTATTGCTATTATTATTACTATTATCTTTAACTGTTGTTGTTGTTTTTTTTTCCCATGGGTCTATACATTAGCCTCTTGTGTGTTTGGTTAGTGAGTGTCAGGGCCTAGGATTCTCAGTTTTGGCAAAGTTGAGTTTCTGTGCTGAGGCCCAGATGGGCTGATAGTCACCTGTTCCCTCTTTCTGTTCCCTCTTTCATTCATTCTGTGGATCTTTGTCAAGCACCATGAATGCAGAGAGAAAATGGGTGGTGGCTTCCCCTGAGGGCTGGTAGTCCAGTCAGAGCCCAGTGGAAGAAGTGCAGGAATGGAGCATCCAGCAGGGAATGCGGGCTGGCCCTGAGGAGGGGGAACTGAAGACAGAGGCCAGTGAGAGATGGACAGGAGTTCACCAAGTGGGCAGCACGGGAAGGATGTCCAGGAAGAGAGGGCAGCCTGAGGGTACAAAGGCCCAGAGATCTGGGAGAGCACTGGGTGCTTGGAGGAATGAGGATTGGGAATGCACCCTGAGAAGGAGCAGGTCTGAGACCTGAGTTTTAGGTCACGGCAACCCCCAGCTCCCCCAGGCTCTGTGTCCCTGTGACTTACGTTCCAGGGTGTCATGTCTTCCCATTCCTGAGCCTCTGTGCACCAGACCCAGGGTCCGTGGCTGAGTTGCCCACTCTGAATCTGGGTCACTGCATCACCCTTCCTAAGCTGTAGATATCTCTGTTCCCCGTGTCCCCCAGATCCTGGGTCTGACCCTGCCCTGGCCCTGCTCCAGCCTGATCACTGCTTCCTGCAGGTATCAGAGACCCTGGTGCAGCGCAACGGCGACTTCCTCATCCGGGACTCTCTCACCAGCCTGGGTGACTATGTGCTCACCTGCCGCTGGCACAACCAGGCCTTGCACTTCAAAATCAACAAGGTGGTGGTGAAGGCCGGGGAGAGCTACACACACATCCAGTACCTATTCGAGCAGGAGAGCTTCGACCACGTGCCTGCCCTTGTGCGGTACCATGTGGGCAGCCGCAAGGCAGTGTCGGAGCAGAGCGGGGCCATCATCTACTGCCCTGTCAACCGCACCTTCCCGCTGCGCTACCTGGAGGCTTGCTATGGCCTGGGCCAGAGCAGCGGCAAGGCTGCCAGCCCCGCCAGCCCCTCAGGCCCCAAGGGCAGCCACATGAAGCGGCGCAGCGTCACCATGACCGACGGGCTCACCGCCGACAAGGTCACCCGCAGCGATGGCTGCCCCACCAGGTAAGGAAGGACCCCACGCTAGGCCTCGGTCTCCTCGTTTGGCAAGTGGGGGTATCTGTCATCAGAGTGCTGGTGAGGAGCGGGAGGCCCAGGCATTCTGAACTGGGTGGAATAACTGTCCTGGAGCCTCAGTGTGCAGCGAGGAAGAGGAGGACGCAGGGCTGAGTGCAGGGATTGCAGGCAGGTGATAGCCTCAGGTCAGCTACAACTAGCTGAGCTCTCTGGGCCCTGCCGCTCTCCTCTCATGACCATGTTCCTACCCATAAAGCGCCCTCCCTCAGATAGCCGCCCCCAGCCTACGGGACCCGTGGGTGCTGCCCTGTCCCTGTGGCCGCTGCTCCCCCTCCCCACCCACCTAGCGAGGCCGAGGCAGGCATCAGAACAGAGGGCTTTGCAATATGCAAACCACTGCATAGGGGATGGGACGTTCCAGCCACACTTTAATGACCCCCAGTTGCCTCTGGCCCTGGGTGGGACAAGACCAGGACAAGCCGCAGAAGGGACTCATTTCTGAGGCCCTAGTGTGCACCCGGCCCTGTGCGGAGGGCTGTCTGCGCCCAAGCTCATCAACTCCCATGTCCTCCTGGGAGGTGACTCCTGGGCACACCCCCACTTTACAGATGAGGGAATAGGTTGAGAGAGGGGAAGCCGCTTGCTGGAGAGTGGGAGGACTGAGATTCAAACCCAGGTCTGCAATTCCAAAGTCTGTACCCCTCATTTCTGTGGCCTCCCTGGTTGTTTGCAGAGACCCGCCATCCTGTGCCACCAGCACTTGGATAGGTCCCATCTCCCTAGGCCTGGGCTGGGTGCTGTCAGCCAAGGAACTGCCGGTTGAATTCTCCGTGGGCAGTAGCCACTTTGCCTGTGGTTTAGAACCAGTGCCCATAATGGTGCCAGGATCTGGCATTCTGAGCATAGCGTAGGAGCAGTGAGGAGGTGCCAGTCTGGTGGGCCTGGTTCCCACAGGCTCCCCATCCTTTCTGCTAGGCCTGCTTCCTAGGCAGTTCTCTAAGTTGGAGGCAGGGTTCTCAGGGAAGAGAGCAGTTGTGCGGGTGGTGGACTGTACGAACACTCCCCTCTCTGGGCTTCAGTCTTACACTTGCCAATTCAGTCTTACACTCTCCAAGCCTTTTCTGCCTCTGAAGTTCAGTCAATCTAGGATGGAGGCAGAGGTGGGGGTCCTAAGGCCAGCTGAGGACCCTGCCCTCGGGGCTCTCTGCTCATGAAGGTATCTGCTCCACAGCACCTCACTGCCCCACCCCCGGGAATCTATCCGCAACTGTGCCCTCAGCATGGACCAGATCCCAGACCTGCACTCGCCCATGACACCCATCTCCGAGAGTCCCAGCTCCCCCGCCTACAGTACTGGTATGGCCAGCAGAGGGGGAGGGGCAGGTGGGGGAATCTGGTGGGAGTGACCTTGTGTGTGTACACACGCTCTGTTTGTCTTTAATGACTTCTGTTACAGTGTGTGATTGTATGTGTTTCTACCTCTTTACTGAGAGTGATGCCCTGCAAGAATTTACACTAAAACCCAGCCAGTAGCACCACTGATATTGTCTCCACGGGTTGTCACACATTCTTCCCTAAACACAGGCCCACCAACTTGTCCTAACTACAAACTTGCCTTCGAACCAACTCCCCCCGAGTGTCAAAGTCAAAATTCCTTGCCCCAAATGATTTATTGGGCAGTCTCTGAACAACATGGCAGAGTGAAGTATCCAGGACTGAGGATTTCAAGCCCAGCTCTCCCACGTGGGGCAGTTGACCCCTCTGACCCTCAGTTTTCTCCTGGTAGAATGAGGATCGTGGAAGTACTTACTTCCCAGGATGTTAGGGTTAAGTGGGCTAAGGTACAAAGAAGGGTCTCGCAGGCAGGAAGAGCTCAATATACATCAGCTCTCATTCTGGATGATGGTTTCACTGCTGTTGACCAGCGTATGGCCAGCAAGTCGCCAGCTCCAGCACATGAGTACTCAATAAATCATTGCTAACTCACTGAGAAATAATTCCACACAATGAACTCCAGCAAGTGCTTATTAGCATCCCTGAATCACGGCAAGCTCCTCTATGTAGTTCAGTGGTTCCCCAAGGCTGCAGCAGCCTTAGGGTAGGAGAGAGCAAACTCCTGGGGTCCAGGCCATTTGAGAGTATCCTTGAGGCCTGGTCAGTTTACCCGAGGCTGCTGGGCCTGGCCTGTGTGCAGGGAGGTGGGGACATCACTCCTTTGGGAAGAGGGTGGGAGAACTTCACTGGGTGGGGAGCTCTGGTAACTAGTCCTCTCCCTTTCTCTCCCTGCAGTGACCCGTGTCCACGCCACCCCTGCAGCTCCCTCAGCCACAGCGCTGCCTGCCTCCCCTGTCACCCGCCGCTCCAGTGAACCCCAGCTGTGTCCCGGAAGTGCCCCAAAGCCCACTGGGGAGTCGGACAAGGGCCCTTATGCCAGCCCCTCCCACACGCTCTGCAAGGCCTCCCCATCACCATCGCTCAGCAGCTACAGTGACCCGGACTCTGGCCATTACTGCCAGCTCCAGCCTCCTGTCCGGGGCAGCCGAGAGTGGGCAGCCGCTGAAGCCTCCAGCCGGCAGGCCAGGAGCTATGGGGAGAGGCTAAAGGAACTGTCAGAGAATGGGACACCTGAGGGGGACCGGGGCAGGGCCTTCATAGCCCCCATTGTGGAAGCCACCTCTTCCTTCAACCCAGCCACCTTCCAGTCACTACTGATCCCCAAGGATAACCGGCCGCTGGAGATGGGCCTCCTGCGCAAGGTCAAGGAGCTGCTAGCAGAGGTGGATGCCCGGACGCTGGCTCGGCACGTCACCAAGGTTGACTGCCTGGTAGGTGCTGGGTGAGCACTGGGGCAGGGAGAGCACCTCTGTCCTGTGGCTTTGGGACAGGGGTCTGGGTGGTGAGAAGTTGGCCTCTAAATTCCCCAAGTATAGTGAGTGGGCCTGGATTCTGGCTTCATAGCTGTCCCTCACTTGCTGTGTGACTCTGGGCTGATCACTTTACCTCTCTGGGCCTCCATTTTCTCCTAAAAATGGCAACAACAACAACACAAGATATCCTTGCTTCCTCGTCTGGCGTTGGAACTGGGCGGTGCTGAAAGCCAGAGCTCCCTGGGGCACTTTTTGAGCCTGATGAGAGTCAGCCTGGCTGGTTCAGGGAATGTTAAAACCGAGACTACCTGCCCCCATCCCCCCCCTAGTGGACAAAATGAACAAAACTCATAACCTAGACTCCTAAATTGTCAATGCCTGGGCCTTTGAATGAATCTTGACTATCTAAGGACCCAGACTCTCTCTGCCCCTCAATTTCTCCCTCTGAAGTTTGGGGGGCACTGATTACTTTATGTGGGGGCCACACTGGCCTCTCAGCTCAGGAAGCAAGAAAAGAGTGCAAAGATACTGCCCTGTGGAGAGTGCTAGGCATGAAGGGAGCAGTTCTGGGTTCTAGGCCCAGTGTGTGATTTTGGACAAGTCCTTTCCCTCCCTGGAACTCAGGTTTGCCTTCTGGAATAAAGGTGTCCTGGTCACCTTTGGCACATATCAAACACCACTGGGCATTTTCCCATTTATCCCTCATTTCACGGAACTGAGGAGGAAATGAGGTTCATTTGCTCCATGGCAGAGGGTGAGAGCTGAAATTCAAACTCGTCATCCCAGCCAGGCTGCCCTCCTAGATAAAGCTCTCTGACTCCCAGATGGCTTGGGCCAACCGCGACAGGAAATTAATCAGCCCTCTGGGCGTCCTTGCAGGTTGCTAGGATACTGGGCGTTACCAAGGAGATGCAGACCCTAATGGGAGTCCGCTGGGGCATGGAGCTGCTCACCCTCCCCCATGGCCGGCAGCTACGACTAGACCTTCTGGAAAGGTAAGGCAAGCACCTGCACCCGGGGCCTCGCGGGGAATCCCCCGGGCTACCTCGCTGCCCTTTTGCTGTGGCCGGTTGGCCAATCAGAGTCTCTCAGCTCGGCTCCCATGGGTTCTGGCTACGCCCTCTATCCATTGACGAATCGCAACTGCTCCGTATCAAGCTCCAAGCAATCCTAGTTTCCCCAAAGCCTGAGTCTATCCCCGGATTCATCTTTTGCACCCTCTTGACCAATCACACTCCGCGAGGCTTAGTCCTGCCCATCAGCTCTGGCTACTCTTCTTTCTTAAAACTGTTCCGCCGCGTGAATTGCACTGATCGATCACAAGCCCCTCCCTCAGCCCGGCGCTCAGAAGCCTCTGGCCCCGCCCCTGATTTACACTGACCAATCAGAAGCCCTTAGCCTTGCTTTCCCCTCACTCTGGCCGCGCCCCCTAATTTCATTGACCCTTTCCAACCTGTCGCTTTGGGCTCGGCCCTCCGCCCCTCGGCGCCCAACCACAAGCGGTGGCAGGACCCCTCCCCTCTGACCTGGCCGCTGTGACAGGTTCCACACCATGTCCATCATGCTGGCCGTGGACATCCTGGGCTGCACGGGCTCCGCGGAGGAGCGGGCAGCGCTTCTGCACAAGACCATCCAGCTGGCGGCTGAACTTCGGGGGACGATGGGCAACATGTTCAGCTTCGCTGCGGTCATGGGCGCCCTGGATATGGCCCAGGTACGGAGGGGCGCGTCTCGAGCTGGGCTTCAGGAAGTCGCCGTCTGGAGGGAGCCCTGGGATACGTTCGAATAGGGGAGAACTTGGTGACTTTTAGGCAGCATTGGTGAAAGGGTAACTGTTGAGAACTGAGGTCTCTAAGTGGTGACCTGCTCCAAGACCAAGGCTTGCCCCTTCTTTGGGACTCAGTTTACCCAACTGCAAAATGAGTGAGGAGCATTATATGAGTTTCAAGAATAAATATAAAATGGCTGTAATTTAGTGAGCACTTAATACATGCTAGGTGGTACACTAAGTACTTTATAAGCATTGATTCCTCAGAACAATCTTGTGAAGTGCCTTTATTGTCCCATTTTACTTATGAAAAATTGAGGCACAGCAGTACTTGCCTAAGGTCACACACAGTCAGAGACTAAAAAAGTCTGTTGCCAAGCCTGAACCTCCTCCACACTCTACACTTGCTCTCCTATGCCTAGTCAATAGTAACAACAGGGTCCCAGAGGACGTGGCTCAACTCCCAGCTCTGCTACCTAATTTTGGAATGACCTTGGGCAAGTCATTGCCCTAGCTGAGCCTTAGTTCCCTCATCTGTAAAATGAGCTGTTGCAAGGCCTCCCAGGAGAATGCGAAGAGCAGCCAGCACTGTCCCCGGTACATGAAAGGTGACCATGATATAATAATTATTATCCCACATCTGGTTGTCCACTCAGCAGGGTGGCTTGTGGCCTGTGCAGGCCCCTTCCCTGGCTGAGCGCTCACAGTCTGCTCTCCCCAGATTGCCCGGCTGGAGCAGACATGGGTGACCCTTCGGCAGCGACACACGGAGGGTGCCATCCTCTACGAGAAGAAGCTCAAGCCATTTCTCAAGAGCCTCAACGAGGGCAAAGGTACCCCCCCCACACCTTGCTGTGTCACCTTGGACAGGCTCCAGCCCCCCTCTGGGCTGGCAAAGACTCTCCCAGTGTGGACAATGACCAGAGCTTGACTGAGGTCTGCGCAGGCTAATCTTGTGCTCACTTTCTGCACCTGGCAACCGTGTGAGCCTCGGCCAGGACCAGGCTTAGCCCTTGGGGCTGCGCCAAGGCAGCATTGGGTTCAGCTAGAGGATTCCAAAAGGAGGGGGGCTAGTCTTGGGAGTCGGGAGCCCTGGGGGCTCAGTCAGGGACCTCAGGCAGACCCACCCCCGCCTCACCTGTCTGCTGGGAGCGCCGTGGATGGTGGGGCCTCCAAGGTCTCTAAGCGCCTGCCTCCCTCCCTGCAGAAGGCCCGCCGCTGAGCAACACCACGTTTCCGCATGTGCTGCCGCTCATCACTCTGCTGGAGTGTGACTCGGCCCCGGCAGAGGGCCCTGAGCCTTGGGGCAGCACCGAGCACGGTGTGGAGGTGGTGCTGGCCCACCTGGAGGCTGCCCGCACGGTGGCCCACCACGGAGGCCTGTATCACACCAACGCGGAGGTCAAGCTGCAGGGTGAGTCACGGGTCTCATCTGGGGGGCGAGACGGTCACTGGTCACGCTGGCCGGCCCTCCCTCCACCGGACTTGCTCTCCCCTTTCCTCCAAACCTCCATTTGCATTTCTCCTTTCCTCTGTCCGGCTCTGCCCCCTGACTCCCTTTCCTTATCCCTGTTTTTCACTCACTTATCAGTTCAACTGTGAGTGGAAGGCGCTGGGTAGGGGTGGAGGGACACAGAGGTGATACAAAGAGTACCCTAGGCTTTCTTTGAGCCTCTGTTTTCTCATCTGTGAAGTGGACGTCTTAACGGGATTACTTTACAATGTTGTTTGCAAAGCACTTGGCCTGGGGCTGAGACACACCTGTCCTGCCTTCAAGGAGCTCCCAGTCTAGGGGAAACGGAGATCTCCCTCGTGAAAAGAGCAGAGAGGAAGTAGCTTCAAACTATCCAGATTTTACTGCTTTAGGCATTATTTAAGTCATGAAAGTTCACTGTAGGCAAATTGGAAATTACAGCTGAGCAAAAAGAAAAAACAAAATCACCCACAATCACCCAGAGGCACATGATGAGAACATCCTGGTGTTTGTCTTTCCTCCTTTTTCTTTTCCAGAGAGAACAACAAAATTTTACTTAAAACACTTACTTGCAAAATCTATGTTTCTTAGGAAGAAGTTTAGAACTTACAGAAAAATACAAAAAAGAAAAGAAAAATCCCTCCAAATTGATATTCATATTTTATCTTCAGTAATTTAAATATTATATGTTGCAAACATGGTTCATTGACAAACCTTGTTGGAATCCTGGTGGAGCTGGTGGGGGGCAGGCCCTTAGGAACAGGGCCCTGAGGGAGGTATTGGCTTTAGGCAGGACCCCCAGCCTTCCTAGCTGGATGGTCATCCCCTGACCCCTGTGCCCTGCCTTGCAGGGTTCCAGGCCCGGCCAGAGCTCCTGGAGGTGTTCAGCACCGAGTTCCAGATGCGCCTTCTCTGGGGCAGCCAGGGCGCCAGCAGCAACCAGGCCCGGCGCTATGAGAAGTTTGACAAGGTCCTCACTGCCCTGTCCCACAAACTGGAACCTGCTGTCCGCTCCAGCGAACTGTGACCCCCGCGGACCCCTCCCCTCTGCAGCTGCGGGCAGCAACAGGGACAGAGGGGCACGGACCTCTCCCCAGAGCACCCTAGAGACACTGTGATCAGCCCGAGAATGTTCTGGGCCCAAACCAGGATCTCCCTTGCACCTCCAGGTCCTGCATGGACCCTGGGCTCTATGCCACCTGTTACGTGCCCACCAAGTCTCCCTTCAGGAAGAACCGGAATCCTGTTCCTCCTCCAGCTTCTGCTTCTCCCCTTCCTGCTGAGGTGCCCTGTGTTCGAGCCATGGGAGGGTCCTCACGCCTCCTCACTCTTCTTCGGGCATCTGCCCACAACGGACACCAAGGCCTCCACCCGGTTGTAAATATGTCTGTCTGTTCTGTAAATAGATGTATAGAAGCCATGTTCTTTCTTTCATATAATAAACTTTTATGACTCTTTTTTCTGTCTCTCACGGGGCCCTGGTGGAAGGAAGTGTCCTTTCTCTCAGGTGAAAGGTGGAAAAATTCAACGGCAAATACTTATTTAGCACCTGGGACATTCCAGATTCTACCAGGAGCCACTGTTACAGCCAATACTAAAACCCAGTACCAGTCCTGGAGGAGCTCACAGACCAGTGGGGGAAAGAAACAGCTAATTCCAACCAGGGGGAGAAATCCTGGCCAGCCCCTACTCCCACCCCGTTTCCTGCTTGGGGAAGCCCAGCAAAGATTCCCACAAATGCACAACCAAGCATTCCAGATGTTTGGAGTGGAAGGGCTTGTTGAAATTTAGGATTCCAACTCTCCCCTGGAAAACGGAACTGGAGGGAGAAGGGACTGTCCTGGGGTCACAGCAGCAGAATGAGGGAGGCTGGAACCTGGGTGTCCTCACCTGGAGTTCTTTCCTTTTCTCAACAGAGGGAACTACTTATTTCTTTTCAGGGTCCCAGAAAGCTTCGTGCGTGCGTGTGTGTGTGTGTGTGTGTGTGCGTGCGCGCAGGGTGGGTGGGTCAGGGAATCTCTAAGAAGGGCCATGAATGCAGTTGTCTTGATTCCATGGGTAGGGGAGGTAGGCAATGTGGATAAACACGATTCCTATCCAGGCTGGAGGCCTGGGGAGCCTGTTCACTGAATATGAAACGTCTTGGGTCCTTTGCCTTCTGAATCCTTTGACCAAGAGAGGCTGGGTAACAGTGCATTAGATCTTTGGCAGCAGCTTGACTTGGGTTCAGTTCTATTATTTATGAGCCTTGGACAGAGGCTTAACCCCTTGGGTCCCAATTTCATCCTCAATAAAATAAGGACAATAACAAAATCGATTCCTTAGGATTGATGTTAAAGCACTTAGGGCAGAGTAGCTGCTAGGTAGGGGACTGCCATGTTTCATACATAATGGATTGCCAATAATCATTTATTGATTACTTTCCGAGTCAAAACACTTTATGTTCCTGTACCTCATTGAAATATCACCGTTTCTCTGTATGGCAGGTACTGTTATCGTAAGACATATAAGGGACCTAACACTAATGGCACCTAGTAAGTGCTTACCAAAAGCTCTATTACTGAGCGCTCTTTTGTCATATAAAAAAAGAGCATGGAAAAGGAGCTTTGCAAGGCTTAAGGTGCCGCACAAGTTTTTGCTACAATTGTTACGTCACCCTTTGTGGTCATAATCCTTTATTATTCTTTCGGCGCTATTATGGTCTCCTAGTTACCGTGGCCACGGAAACGCGGCCCGCCGTCCTGGATTGGGACGGTTCGCGGGCTCCCCCTAGAGGCTACCTTCCGGTCCTGCTGCGGGACGACGGCTCGGGCCTTTCCGGGGGGAGCCGGGAGTTGTAGGCTACGGAAGGTGGCTGCCGCCCAGAGAGGCACGCCGGGAATTGTGGTCCCAGGGAGGGGCGGTTGGCCCAGACCCGGCTCCCGTCTCACCCGCATGGCGGCTGCGACTCGCGGCTGCCGGCCCTGGGGCTCGCTCCTCGGGTTGCTGGGGCTGGTCTCGGCCGCGACCGCCGCCTGGGACCTGACTTCGCTGCATTGCCACTTCGGCACCTTCTGCGAATGTGACTTCCAGCCCGACTTTCAGGGTGAGGAGCCGCAGGAGCCCGGAGTGCAAGAGCCCGCGGACCGGGGAGCTCTCGGACTCTGGGGTTGCCCCCGGGCCACACCTGGAGGGTAGAACCGAGGGGCGGGACCCGCAGACTTCCGGGTGGCCCAGGCCGCAAGTGGGCCCGGCGTTGAGGGACTGAGAGTCTCGAGTACTGGACTTGGGGCAAGGGTTTGGGGAAGCATGTTTGGGAGTCCAGGCAGAGCCCTGCCAGGACGGAGAGAGGCATTTGACAGCAGGGCCTTGGGGGGAGGATTGGGCCTCCACAGTGGACTGGCCATCAGGGGAGAAGCCTGCCTTGGGAATGGGCAGGAAGTCTTGGGCCAAACCTGTTGACTGCTCACAGCCACTTAGAGCTGAGCGCAATGCAGAGGGCCAGCTGGTGGGGGCGCTGCCGAGCCAAGTCAGGTGTGAGGGTGGCTGCTGCTGCCGGAGTCCCCAAGGGCCCCACTCCCTTTCCAAAGACAGTTTGTAAAACCGTCCAAGACACAGGGATCCCTAGACCAGGTTCCAGACATGACTCTTCCCCACCCCCTTCTGTGGCAAGCGTGTGTCTTCAGCTCTGATACTGTCCTTGTGGCCCTAGGTCTGGAGTGTGACCTGGCCCAGCACCTGGCCGGCCAGCACTTGGCCAAGGCATTGGTGGTGAAGGCACTGAAGGCCTTTGTGCAGGACCCAGCCCCCACCAAGCCACTGGTCCTCTCCCTGCATGGCTGGACAGGCACTGGGAAGTCCTACGTTAGCTCCCTTCTGGCGCACTATCTCTTCCGGGGTGGCCTCCGCAGCCCCCATGTTCACCACTTTTCCCCCATCATCCACTTCCCCCACGCCAGCCACATGGAGCGCTACAAGGTAGGCTGGTGGCATCCTGGACCACCATTCACCTGCATGTTGGGGTGCCAGACCCTAGGGAATGAATGAGTCCTGAGTCCGGGGGGGGGGGGGGGTCACTCGCTCCAGGCCGCACAGCCAGTTGGAGCCTCAGCCCTCAGGACCCATCATGAACAGAGCTCGAGATGGACAAGGGACGTGGGATTGTATAGTTGCAGATATTATGTATTGAGCACTTACCTTTGCCAGTCTTGTGTTATCTTCTTTTTGTAAAGCATGGTCCCAATTTGAGGCTCGGAATAAGCATTTAGTAAATAGTAGCTCTTACTACTATCGTTGTTGTCGATTGCAGGGTCCTTTCTAGGCTGGTCTGTTTCAGCTGTCAACATTATTGACAAGGTTCAGGGAGCAGAAGGGAACCTTCCTCTTTTATGGAAAGTAGGGGCTATCAGAGAAGGAGTCCTGAACAAGGCCTGGGTTTGAGTCTCTGTGCGCTTGCTGACTTGCTGTGTGTGTGAGCTTGAACAAGTCTCTGACCCCTTGGGGCCACAGTTTTGTCACCAGCCCCAGGAAAGGATTAGTTCTTGCCTTCAGAAGAAGTCTGATGTGAGAGGAGTATCTCCAGGTGCCTTCAAACTCCTGCCTCTCCTCTGCAGAAAGATCTTAAGAGCTGGGTCCAGGGAAACCTCACAGCCTGCAGCCGCTCCCTCTTCCTCTTTGACGAGATGGACAAGCTGACCCCAGGCCTGATGGAGGTCCTGCTACCTTTCCTGGGCTCCTCCTGGGTTGTGTTTGGGACCAACTATCGCAAAGCCATCTTCATCTTCATCAGGTGGGCTCATCTTTGCAGCAGCATGGTGCGGGGACATTTGTCCAACGTCTCAGCTATCCAGTCTTGGCCTGTGGTCCCACACCAGAATACCTTTCCCCCCGGGGCCGAGTTGGGCTTTCCCAAAGCTCCTCACACTGGCTGTGACACTGTTATTCAAATTTTGACATTCTCAAAGCCCATTCTGGGCTCAGTCTTTGGGATCCTCACTGTTTCTTTGTGGAACGATTTTTCCCTCTTTTGGGGCCAGGAGGACACAGACCTGGGAAAAATAGGACTAGAATTCTAGTCGCACCTCTAAGAGTTCTAGCTGTATTTCCTTGGGCAAATCACTTCACCTCTCTGAACTCCCATCTCCTCTTCTGCACAGCAGGGCCAATATTAATGCCCCACTGTCCTCCTAGAGGCTCGGGGAGGGAAAGTCAGTTAAGGGACCCAAAAGTGTTTTGTAAACTTTAAAGTGCACGGCACATATAAGTGAATTTCCAGGCATGGTTGGAGACACAGGCTCTGGAGAGGGGAAGTAGTTCCTATTGTGTATTTTCAGTGGGTTTGGCTCCTGCTGGTACTGAGCAGGGTGCCCAGGCTCAGGTTGTGTTGGGTGGCACATGGGAAGCAAGGGCCAAATCCCGCCCCCCATGGTCTGAGCCGTGGCCCGCTTTCCCCATGGTTTCAGCAACACTGGTGGCGAGCAGATCAACCAGGTGGCCCTGGAGGCGTGGCGTGGCCGCCGGGAACGGGAGGAGATCCGCCTGCAGGAGCTAGAGCCTGTCATCTCCCAGGCTGTGCTGGACAACCCGCACCGTGAGTTCAGCTGGGGAGGCCTCCCTGCCCGGGGTAACTTCAGCAGGCCGAGGCTTCACACCCACAACCACTGGGCTGGGCCAGGGTCTCCCCGGGTCTGATGCGCGGCCCATTGACCCGGTACTTCTCAGCCCAGGCTTTGGCGCTCCTGGCTGTCATGCAACCTCCCTGAGCCCAGCACAGACCCTTCCCGTATTGCCTCTTCCTGCAGATGGCTTCTGGCGCTCAGGCATCATGGAAGAGCATCTCGTAGACGTCCTGGTGCCCTTCCTACCACTGCAGCGGCACCACGTGCGGCACTGTGTGCTCAACGAGCTGGCCCAGCTGGGCCTGGAGCCGAGGGAGGAGGTCCTCGAGGCTGTGCTGGACAGCACCACCTTCTTCCCTGAGGAAGAACAGCTCTTTTCCTCCAACGGCTGCAAGACTGTGGCCTCCAGAATTGCTTTTGTCCTCTGACTCTCCAGATGGCGTCCTTGCTCTCTTCTCCCTGGCCAGGCTGGGCAGGAAAGCCCTGGGGCCCCTGCAGTAGGGCCCCTTTTCCTGAGCCTCCTGGAGAGCGAGACCCAGAGCCCAAAGTGGAGATGAGGAGGCATGCTGGCTGGGCCATGGGACAGAGGGCCCTGGCCTCTTAACTGGTCTGAGGGTCTCTTGACCTTTACTTCCTTCCCTGGAGAAACCACTGGTGACCCCAGAACTTCAATGAGCCTTGACCTTGCCCTCCAGCCTAAGCCTTCTTAAAATGTGAATTGTAACTCAGGGACTGTGGCTCATGGCTACTCTCTCCCTCTTCGGTCGGTTACTCTTGGCCCCTTGCTCCGGCACCGTACTCTGAAGCCTCCATCCCACACCCCGTGTCCCGTACTGTAAAGCCGGGCTGAGACTGCTCAGTCTTCATGAACAGAGGGACTCAAGCTGCCACTTGGGCCTGGTTTTTAAAGTTTTTAATTTTATAAGAGAACAAATACAATAAACTTAGCCATGGGACCAGAAGAATGTTGGCTGAGGTATCTAATTGCTCTGGAAGGAGGCTGTTTTGCTGGGTGCCAGTGAGTGTGTGGGGGTTAGAATCTCTTCCATACCCAGCAAGAAGTGAGGGGGCTGAATGGCCCCCTTCAGGGAGCAGTGTAACTGCTGGGCCAGCCTTGATTTTTCTGGGGTTCTGGTCAGGCCCTAGGTGGTCTGGGGTTTTCTGAGATTTGGGCTCAGTCCTTAGGTGACCTCAGTCTTGCTGGAACCTGGGCTTGTGTTCTGGCTCCAGCTCTGGGCAGCCGTGGTCTTGCTGGACCTTTGGCATTGGTCCTGAGTGGCCTCAGTGTTGCTGGGGCTCCAACTTGGATCATAGAAATCCTTGGTCTTGCTAGAACTTCGGATCAGTCCCCCACTCCGGCCATGGGTGGCAGCCTTACTGGGTTCCCAACTCTGGCAATGGGCAGCCTTGATCTTTCTAAGCCTCTTCCTTGGGCCCTGAGTGGCCTTGGTCTTGTTAGGCTTTTGTCTTGGGCCTTGGGTAGCCTCAGTCTGGCTGGGCCTCTAGCTCTGGCCCTGGGTGGCCTCAGTCTGGCTGGAACTCTGGCTCTGG
>NW_022589724.1:25768205-25838331 GCF_004348235.1 Phoca vitulina | reverse complement strand
CCTCCGGCTCTGGCCCTGGGTGGCTTTGGTCCTGCTGGGGCTCTGGCCCTGGGCGGCCTCCATCTTGCTGGGCCTCCGGCTCTGGCCCTGGGTGACTTTGGTCCTGCTGGGGCTCTGGCTGTGGCCCTGGGTGGCCTTGGTTTTTCTGGGGCTATGGCTCAAGCTTAGGTGTTCTCTGTTCTCCAGCAGGTCTGAGGATTGAGTCTTCAGCAGTGGGGAGTCAGAGGATGTCACAGCAGTGGCTGAGGTGCTCTTGTATTCCTGGCAGATAGTGGACGTCTCTGTCTCTGAGGTGGACATGGTCCTGACTGGGAAGGATGAACCAAGAGCATCCGTTAGGCTGCCCTGCTCAGACAGCTCCAGGAAAAGGAGGTGTAGGCCTCACCCTTGCCTCTATTCCAGAGGCCTTGCACGGCCAAGGGGAAGGTCTGCCAGATGACGCCAGCCCAGCGCTCCTCGGCAACCCGAGCCCTGCAGGTGGGCCTGGGCTGTGGGATAAATGGGAGACGCTGAGGGCTCACCATGCCCCATTCAAAGTGAGGATTCTTCCTCCTGCTCTACAATCACAGAACTAGAAGTAGCAGAGCCCAAATGCACATGCAGGCCAAGGAGTCTCTGACTCCTGACTTCTGCCTAATCTGCTGCTTTGGCTTACTCAGGCCTAGCGAGAGTACTGGGGACTTACAGCCAAAGATGGAGCCTGAAGAGGTCTGGTCAAGGTAGCTGTCGGACAGGGACCTCATCCTGCTGGGTGCAGGCTCCCACTGCTCCTCCTAGGGCAGAAGACAGGTGGGGCCGTTGCAGGCCATGGGAGGCCCTGGGCCAGCGGCTCAGCTCTGGAAGGAAGGCCAGCAGCTCAGAGCTCCTCAGGGGGCCCAGCTGGGACTGGGCAGCACGAGAGGTGAACACTGGACAGGGAAGGGAGTGGTCGGACTCGACCGGCAGGGCACTGTGAGAAATTTCGGCAGTGTTCAAGAGGCTGCTTGGGCCTCAGGTCTGCCGTCTGCAAAGTGCAAATTAGTTTCAATGTGGGACAGTCCTCTGTAAACTGTAAAGTGCCGTACCCTGGGGAATGGCTAGTGAAGAACTGAGCTTTTTATGCTTACCATTCTATCCCATTTCGTCCTCCCACATATCGGGGAGGGAACTACCGTTTTTACCATTTCATGGACCAGAAACCAAGGCTCCAGGAGCCTAAGCAGCCTGCCCTCGACACAGCAAAGAAGCAGAAGAGCAGAGTTGAATCCAGGCCTGCGGGACTCCACAGCCCGGCTCTTGGCTGCTGGCCGCCTCAGGCCCACTCACGCCTGCGGGCAATGGGGGGTGTGTGGAAGCGGGGAGGGGGCAGGCAGAGTCCCAGCAACCAGCAGGCGCCGGCCCCACATCTCCCCAAGGGAGGGAGCTCACAATGACCTCGGGGCAGGGGGGGGGGAGGGCGGGCAGAAAGTTTTGTATTTTTGTGTTCCAGTGTGAGCTAGAGAACTGTAGCACTAGCCTTTGCCATTTACAGCAAGGGGTGCTGGTCTTCCATTTACTTCATTTTCATAAAGTTTCCTTTGAACACAAAGGTACTTGCTGTCCGTCAGCAATTGAGTGGGCAGATCGTGGGACTTTCACAGGATGGAATTCTCAACCAGCGATGAGAACAAGCAGTCAACTTAGATACATCTCACAAACATGCTTAGCGAAGGGAGTCCCCAGACAAGCGGGCACACCGTATTTGCCCACTGATGTGAAGAAACATGCACGTTCAGTTGTGATGTTAAGGATCAGGACAGCCTTGGGGGTGCACTGGGCTAAGGGAGGGGGCATGAGGGGGCTTCTGCGGAGCTGGGAGTGTGTTCTTTCGATAGGTAATGGCGTCATGTGTGTACTCGGTTTGTGAAAATTCACCAGCTCACTCACTATTGATCTGTGTGCTTTTCTATATTTATGTGACATTCAATAAAAAGTTCTTAGAGACGGATTTAAGAATTAAGAAAATCCTGGCACAATGGCCAGTGCACACAGAATTTATGAAGGTGAGTGTGGCAAGGTGTGGGGAGGCCTCTCTATGAGGAGTCCACATCCTCTTGCCCTTCCTCAGGGGTACTCCTTATTGATACCATCCCCATCTCACAGCAGAAGGACCCCAGCCCAAGTCACACAGAGTGGTGGCAGAACCAGGCCTGGATGCGAGCCTCTAGACAGTCTGCCTCCCTCAGCCCTGGCTCGGGCTACGCTCCACCCCAGACCTCAAGGGCTGTAGGCCCCAGCATGTGGCCACTCACCTCTTCCTCCTTGTGGAGGGCCTCAGCTTCGTTTGCACCTGCTGGCTCTCCTCTCAGGGTCTGGGGAGTGGCCTGGAGCTCTTCAGAGTTCCCCAACAAAGGCTTCCACCAGAACTGCAGGGCCCGCGCCTTCTCGCGCTCTCGTTCCCGCTGTCTGAGCTGCCTGCCAAGCCATGGCCCCAGAGTGCTGGGTAAGCCCCCCTGACTCGGCCCACCATCCCCAGAGTCCCGAGAGTGGCCTGAGGAGGCAGCAGGAGCAGGAGGAGCCTTGATGCCCAGCCATTTCCCACTCCTGGTCCGCGGCCCCCACTTGAGGAACTTGCCCCACGATGCCTCGAGGGATGCCAGCCTGCAGGCTGCTCTCCAACACCCGATTCAACTGCAGCCTGGCCAGGTGGGCCACCTGGCTGCAGAGCACCTCCTCCACCGACATGCCCGGGAAGAGGCTGGCCATCAGTGGGAGCACCTGCCAGGAAAGAGCCAGGTGTGGGCCAGGGCAGGGGGCAGACGGTGTGGTGCCGCCCTGCCCTCGCAGAGCCCTTCTCAGGGCTGACGTGGGAAGGGTTTACTAGTTCCTGATTTTACAGGGCCAGACCTCCTTGCCCCAGAACTGGGAGGAGCCCGCCAGGAGGCCCACCGGGAGGGGGCGCCCTGACTAGGCCAGCCGTGGGTGTCGGAGCCGGCTTCTGCGGGTCTGACGTCTAAGCATGTGCCCTGGGGCAAGGGTACGGACTTCTCTGAGCTCTACCCTCCTCACCTGCAAATTGGGGGGGGTGGGGGGGGGGGGATAATGTTAGCGGTCCCGTGGGGTGCTGAAGAGGGGTAAACAGAGCAACGCCAGCTGAAGTGGCTGGAACAGTACCTGGCACGGCCTGGCATCGGCAGCTGTTAGTTTTGCTAGGAAACCAGACCTCTTTTAGGAACAGGGAGTATCTTTAGGCAACCACAGGTATTGACTCTGGAGCCTGCCCCCCCTGGCCCAGCAGGAACCTACCTTGGGTTGCTTGGGGCTGAGGAGCAGGACAGTGGCAACATCCAGGCGGGCCCCCAAAATGTTCTGCAGGAGCTGCCGGGTCCTGGCACGGTGCAGGTAGTACTGGGCCTTCTGGGGGTTGTGCCGGATGGCCACTGAGAAGTGGCTATCCGCCTTATGGAACTGCCTGCGGGACACAGTGGGCCACAGGCTGTCGTGGGCTGGGCCCCAGGGAGGGACATGGTGGCTCCTGGGCCCCACTGGGGAGTATGGGATAAATCAGGCTGCTGGTCTCTGCTGCCCCACCTCCACCATGCCCCTCTGCTCTTCTTCTGCCAGCTACACTCTTTTTTTTTTTTTTTTTAAAGATTTTATTTTATTTATTTGACAGAACGCAAGAGAGGGAACACAAGCAGGGGGAGTGGGAGAGGGAGAAGCAGGCTTCCCGCGGAGCAGGGAGCCCGATGCGGGGCTCGATCCCAGGACCCTGGGATCATGACCTGAGCCGAAGGCAGACGCTTAATGACTGAGCCACCCAGGCGCCCCTGCCAGCTACACACTTAACGGCCCCAACACTTATGCTAGTACAAGACCCCAGTGTAAGTGAATGTTTTTAATATCCTGGACTAAGGAGGGCCTTTCGAGAATCTCACAAACCCAGCAGCTAAAAATGAGAAAATTAATTTGACTATGATTAAATCCCAAGTTACTGAGTAGCAAAACCACCACAAAGGAAAGCAATAAATAGGGGAAATATATTTTCCCATAGAAGGCAGACAATAAGCTAAGTTTCCTAGCCTACAAAGAACTCCTGTAACAACAACAACAAAAAGTTTTAATGAGCAATTTATTATTTTTTTAAAAATCTTATTTATTTAAGTAGGCTCTAAGCCCAGTGTGGGGCTTGAACTCATGACCCCGAGATCAAGAGCTGCACGCTCTACTGACTGAGCCAGCCAGGCGCCCCTTCGTGAGCAATTTAACAGCAAAATGGGCAAAAGGTTTGGGCCAGCCATAATGACCAACAAACACGAAAAAGATGCTGGACCGCACTAGCAATTTAAGCACGCAACATAAATCAACTGCGAGAGAGCATTTTTTTGCCCACTAGATTTGCAGAGTTGAAAACAGTCTTCACACCCTGCACTGTGGAGGTTTGGGCAAACCAAGACTCTCCTTTCCCGGAGGAAGTTCATAGTGGCTCACTGTTTGTGGAGAACAACTGGATATTATTATGTTTTCAAATGTTAAATGTTCACACCGTTTAACAACAGTTTAGCTCCTAGCAATCTAATTATGGCATTACTAGTATAATGCATGAAAATGTATGTCCTGCATGCTCATCACATTATAATAAAAAAACAGAAAACAGCCCAATTAGTCATCAGTAGAGCGTTACCTAAAGAAATGAGTTGTACTTCCATAGAATGGAATACTATGCAAATAATAAGAGAGAATGAGGTAGTCCTATATATATAATGACATTGGAAGTTAAAAAGCAAGTCAAAAAACAGTTTAGCATGACTTTAACTTTTGTAAACTGATAATAATTGTTCACATATGTATAGGAAACAATCTGGAGGGACCTTTACCAAACCTATGGGGGGGTTGGTGTTGGGAGACATATTAGAAGGAACGTTCAGGTTCTGAATTATGCATCATTACCAAACACTTCAGTTTTTTATAAAAAGCACAATTACCATAACAATATTCAGAAAAAAGTGAAGAATTTTTCACGAAAACTTGAAAACTAAAACCGTTATTTAGGAGACATACCTGGGAGAGCAGAGGATCTTGACCCAGGGGTCCCAGCAGGCGGCTCCATGCCAGCACCCCCACCCCACCCCCGGGGACCGCCCACAGCGCGCACCTGCTCCTCTGCTCGCAGAAGCCCATCCTCTCCTGCAGCAGGCCCATGCGCAGGTTGGCGCCCTCGTCCTGCGGGCTCAGTGCTAGCGCCTGCTGGTAGTCCGCCTCCGCAAAAATCAGGTTGCCCAGCTGGAAGAAGCAATCTAGGGCCCGGGGGATGGACGCAGGGGCTGAGCAGGCCCCCGACCCCAGTGCCCAGGAGCCTCAGCCCAGCCTGCTCCACCCTCTGGGGGATCCTAGACCGGTGGCTGTGAACTCCCGAACTCCCACTCCCGTGGGTGGTAGAGGGTGCCTGCCAAGGTTTTCCGTGCCTCGGGCACCTTTCCCCAGCCGCCTGATTCTGAGCATTTTGAAGAGACTGTAGCCAGTTTGTCTAAGGCAACACTTCGCAGAATGTGTCCCCAGATCCCTGAAGCTCTTTCCCTCCTCCCTCCCTCCCTCCCTCCCTCCCTCAAGGGCGCCTTAGAGGGGCGAGGGGCAGCCCCCGCTCACCGCCCCGGTTGATGTAGAGGCCCTTCTCCTGCTGCTCGGCCTTGAGGGCCTTGTTGAGCAGTAGCACGCCCTCCTCGTGGGCACCGTGCTGGTAGCAGTGCACGGCGAAGTCATTGTAGGTCAGCAACAGCTGCCGCTGAGCCTGCCGCACCATGCCCTCCTGGCTCTCACTCATCATGTCCAGCGCCTTCAGGAGGTCCTCCACGGCGGCATCAAACTCCTGGAGCCGGCGGTACACGGTGCCCCTGTGGGGGAGGGACGTGAAGGCCAAGGCACCCCTACCCACTGGGGCGGCCGGCCAGGACGTTGGCCACTCTGGGCCTTCTGACCTGGGCTGGTGGCGCGAGGGCCCTCTCTTCACGCGCTGGTTTGGGTGTGGGGCCGGCTCTGGATTACTACTCGGATAGCCTGCTGGTCATGGGTAGTTTTGCTTTACCCAAAAATAGCTTCCATCTTTCTTTTTAGGAAGTAGGTGCGTGCATACCAACCTCTATGCTAAGGTCTTTTTGTACCTGGGACAGATGTTTTACCCCACTGTTTATATGAGAAAACCTAGACTCAAGAAAGGTACATGGCCCCAAATCATGTAATAAGTCCTGGGCAAGGGGTAGATTCAAACCCAAGCCTTGGCCACTGAGCTGGGCTGAGTCTCCCTGCGTGAATGCTCAGCAGGCTTGGGGGTCCAGGATTCCCAGGTGAACTAAGGTGGCTGCCTGCCCCTCCTCCAAGGGCAATAGCAGCTAAGACCTCTCCCTGGCTTTGACCCTAATGGGGAGTAGGGAAAGATTATTAGAGGCTACTTGGGGAAACTGAAGCCTGGGGAGGATCAAGTCCTCTTCTGAGACCATACAGCAGGACCCAAGATGGGTACCTCCCCACACAGTACCGGAAGAGGAAGAGGCTAGGGTCCAGAGGGTTGTTCTCGATGGCACAGTTGATGCGCTGCACAGCATGCTGCAGCTTGCCCTGCACAGCTAGGATCCCAGCATCCTGACGCGCCTTCTGGGCTTGGTCCACCATCATCTGGAGCAGCACCTTGGCCTGTGGGTGCTTGGGATCCAACAGCAAGGCGCTGTGCAGGTCTCGGTAGCAGAGGCTGGGCTGCAGGGGGCCAAGGATGGCATCAGGGCGGTAGGCTAAGCCGAGCTCTGCCCAGTCCCATGGAGAGGCACACCTCCAGACCATGTCACCCACCCTTGATGTCCCTGCATTGCTGTGCCACCTTTTTTGCCTCATGAAAGCAGCAGGGAGCATTATGAGAGAATCCCATCCCAGGCCCCATCCCTGCTGGTCCCTTTCCAGATGTGACCTCAGGAGAGCCAAGTCAGCCTGGGTGGTTTCTGCTGTAGAATGGTGTTGCAGATGTCTCCTCCATGTAGGACTTCTTCTAAGCTCACTCAAGGTGGGGGGAAGGTGTGTCCTCCTGACCATGATTGTCACATCCTCCCTATCCTCCCATGCATATGTCCTCCCCAACTTCCCTGACCTTTAAGCCCAAGACAACTCTGACAATAGATGCAGGCCTGGGCCTGAGCAGAAAACACCCCCAGGCAAATACCTTCCACTGGGTGAACAAGTCTGTCAGTCAGTCAACAGTTTTAGCAAGCATCCTGTGTCCTGTAGGATAATGGGTTGGACGGTGAGCAGGGCAAACAGTGTGGACACCAGTTGTGAGTGGAAGTCAGGAGGGGGAAGATGGCAGAGGCTCGGGACAGGGCTTTGGAGTAGGTGGGCTTGGGTTCAAGGGCAGCACCACACAGAACTGGCTGTGTGACCCTGGGCAAGTCACCCAGGCCCTCTGGACCCATTTCCTCATCTGTGAAAAGAGGACAATGGGTTGTATCTACTCAAATGATTACCTCAAGTCGTAAAGACAAGCATGAGTCAAGTGCTTAGAACGCGCCTATGCATTACAGGGGCTGAGGTGGCAGGAGGGGCCAAACTCCCACAGTCAATAATTACCAATAATTACTAGTCTCCTACCTTGGAAGGAGACTCTCACTGACTCACTGTGGGGGCCCAGAAGCCCAGCCCCCAGCATAGGGAGGCTCAAGTTTCCAGCTACCCCCAGGATGCACCACCTGGTGACTGAGGTGAACCCGCCCACCTGAGTCTCCCCCTGAGTTTCCCAGCTCCCATGCACCAGGCCAAGCCCGAACACCAGGCATTGTTCCGGATCCCTCCCTTTCCCTCATGCCCTCCCCCATCCGTCTCTGCTGCTGACTTCCAAAGGACTGTGGGACCAGCCCCTTTCTGGCCACCCTCACGGCCATCCTCGCCTCCACCCTCCTCTCTGGCTGGACGGCACCCAGGCTCCTGGCCTCCAGTCTTGCCCCTCCAGCCCAGACTCCCCCTGGCAGCCACAGGATCTTTCTAAAGCCCACTGCCCCAGAGAGCAACCCTTTGGAGGCCCCAGGAAGAAGTCAGGGGCCTCCTCGGTTCACAAAACCCTACCTGATGCCCTCTCATACCTGCAGTCCCTCCTCTCTTGTGACCCCAAGTCTCCCTTGTCCCCACGCTGTTCCCTGTACTTTCTGGCTCCAAGCCCGGACAGTGAGGCAAATAAGGAGAGACAGGAAAGGAGGAGGAAGGGCCACCTTATCTAACGGATCCTTGGGTGCCCCCACGCTGTGCTGCTTCCTGCACTTGTGAAATCATCCTCTGTGCAATTATCTGCTCAAGGACATCTCTCTTGGGCTCTAACTCCCATGGGGGCGGGATGGCACAGGTTTCTCACCTTGTGGCTTCTGGGGGCCGACACAGGCCTGGCACAGAGCTAGAGCTGAGTGATAGCAGGACAACTATGCTGAGTGGCCAACGAAGGTCCCCACCACACGGGCGGCCTGATGGCCTTCCTTAATCTCAGAGTATGCTGGGGGCACCCACAGAGGGGAAGGGCCACCCCCGCCCCGCCCTCCCCGCTCTACCTTCTGGAAGAAGTTGTAGAGCCTGGCCCGGAGGATGAAGACATCGGCATTGGTCGTGCCAAGCTTCACCTCCTTGGCGATGAGCGAGAGGCAGTCCTGATGCTGTTCGAGGGCCAGGAGACAGGCCATGCTGAGAAGAGAGGGCAAAGATGCTCTGTCTGCAGGGCGAGAGGGGCAGGAAGGGGCTGCAGGGAGAACACGGCCGCACGCCTGGCGCTCACCATCGGTAACGGAAGCTGGCTTTCTCAGGCTGGAGCGCAGAGGCTTGTGAGAAGACCCTCAGGGCTTCTGGGAAGGCACGTTGCTCAAACAGGCACTGGCCCTGGGGACACAGGGGGCAGTCCCTTCTGCTTGTGACTCTGGCCCAGCAGCACCCACTAGCTACAGGGGGCACCCACTGGGGCAGGAGGGGAGAGAGACAAGAGCCAGGGACACAGCCCTAAAGATCTGGGAGAAACTTTAGAGGACAGAGACATAGAGATGGAGAGAAGGTGACAGAGATGGAGAGAGATACAGAGCGAGGGAGAGACAGCAGAGACAGAATTATACAGTTGGCAAGACGGCAATACAGAAACAGGAACAGAAACAGAAAACCTTGGACTTTGTTGGTATTTTGTGGTTTGGTAATTTTATTTTGAATTGTAAATGGGGGATGCTATTACCTTTTTAGTGCTTAGAGCCTCTAGATGCTAGGTTTGTGTGGTCCAGGACAGCAGCCACTCACTTCATGTGGCTATACAAATTTAAATTAATTAATTAAATAAAATTTAAAAATCAGTTCCTCACTCACACTTACTATATTTCAAGGGCTCGGCAGTTTCACGTGGCTAATGGCTACCAGATTGGACAGTGCAGAGTAGACCACTATCATCGCTGCAGAAAGTTCTATTGGGCAATGCTGCAGAACTTTATCCAGCCCTGGTGGTAAACCATCTCTGGAGGTAGGAGAGGTCATGAGAGGGGCAGCAGGTGCAGACTCAGACATGGGGACAAGAAGGTCCCTAGAGAGACAGAGCTGGCCCCAGGAGCAAGGAAAACCCCCCACAGCTGGAGGGAGAGCCAACTGGCTTGGGTGTGAGGTGGACACAGTGGGCGGGCCTGCAGCAGCCCAGGGCACCTGCAGGTAAAGGACCAAGGTAAGCCGCTCCAGGTACTTGGTGTTCTCTGGCTGCAAGGAGTAGGCCCTTCGCAGGTTCTGGGCAGCCGAGGAGAAGTCACAGAGTTGGATGTAGGCCTCAGCTCGTAAAGCGTAAAAGTCTACCTGAGGAAGAGGGGACCCAGGCTGCTGTCCCCTCTCCACCGTCTGCTGAGGCCTGATGCCCAATGATCAGAAGGGACTTGGTGACCCCGAGAGGAGGAGCCTGGCAGGCAGGACAGTGAGGGCAGTGTCAGCAACCACCTGTGCCCACCCCCTCACCAGGTGGGAGTCCAGGTGGAGGGCACGGGAAAAGAAGAGCACGGCCATCTCCCAGTCCTCTTTCTCCAAGCACTGCAGGCCTTGGTGGTAGCTGTAGGGGCAGGGGGGCACAGGCAGAGGGGCTGGCCCTGACTTTGACCAACCCAGGGCATACAGCTGTGGCCGCCGGAGTGGGTTGGGGGGAGGGGGGACGTGGGTGGAGAGACAGGGTGGGGCCGGTAGACAGAGACCCAGGGAGAGGAGCCTGGTATTCCTGGAGCTCATCCCGGCCAGCAGCCTTTCATCTGCTGAGGCAGAAGAGCCCTATTATACAGCTGAGTTCACTGAAGCCCAGAGAGGGAGAGTAACTGACCCAAGGCTGTAGGGCACGCCACTCGCTGTGCAGGGTAGGAACCTGGGACCCTGGGACAAGGTAGTGACTCACTACTCCCTGACTTTGAGGGGCACTGTTAATCCCGTGACCTTCGGTTTTACATCATCCAAGTTCTGGAACACCTGGCTGCTCCCAAAGATGCGCTGTAGGGTTCCCTTTGGGACTGGAAACACCCATGGCTTTGGGATGGCCTTTGATTGAGCCGGGTCAAGCTCCAGAGCATCCTAGAACCAAGGGACAGCAAGCTGGGGCAGGCCTCAGAGAGGACCCCCGCCCCTCTTACACACTCTCCTCAGGTGTTTTACAGGATGGACGAGGGCTGGAAATGAGGCTGGCAGGAGGCACAATTTGGGTTCTGGTGGCAGTCCCATTCCCCTTAGGGATGTTCCAACTTTTCTCTCTTCAGTTCTGCCTCTCTCCCTCTCCTATGGTCAAGGTCAGGGGCCAGAGTTCTTACACTCACACTGCACTCTGCTCTCCTTCTGGTCCCCCGTCAGCTTCACCTCTAGTTCCAAAACTCCCAAAACTCTAATGTCTCCAGCTCAGGCCCTACCCCAAACTGCAGGCCCAGGAGGTCCCGCAGCCCTTTGCATATCCTGCGGGACCCTCATGCCCAGCAGGGCAAGTTGAACACCTCACCTGACTTCTGCCCCAGGCTCTCCCACCTTGGTGACTCCACCTTTTCAGCCAGTCACCTCTGTCCTATCAGTCCTCATGTCCTGTCTGTCCCACTTCCTAAAGATCTCTTAGATCCCTTCTCTTCTCTCATCCTCTCGTCTGGGCCAATGCCCTCTCTGCCGGGACGCCAGCTCCGGCCAAGCTCACACGTCTCAAGCCCTCACTTCTCGGCACTGCGGCCAGGGACTTTCCTGAATCGCACAACTTATCCTGCCTCTCCTGTACTTGAAACCTTTCCTGCGAACTCCCCCTCGGCCTCTTCTCTCCTGACCCTCTCCCGCACCTCTCTGGAGTTTGTCATGAATTCCCCTCCGAAGGGAGGACCTCTCGAGGCCCACTCCGGCCGTTGCCAGGCGCCATCTCCCGGACGCCCACAGGCTCCGCCCCCTCAGGCCACGCCTCCGGAATCCAAGGGTTGTTAGAGCCGGAAGGAGGTTAGCAAAAACTTATCAGCCGGGAAGGCTGAGGCTACGTCAGGGAGAGGACTTGCCAGGTTTCCGCAGCGTTGCAGGGCCACAGCAGGGGCCAGAACAAGGCTCCCTCCTCCCAACCCGGAGGTCACATAAGGGCTCCGCGAGTTCACAAAAAACTCCACAGAAACACTGTGAGGCGGCGCCGCGGAACTAGCTGAGGCGCCAGTCAAGGCCACCGCCCCGCCACTTCCGCCCCTTAGAAGCCCGGCCCGCCCGGGATTGGACACTGGGGACAGTTGGCCACCGCGATTGGTCGAGGGCTGATAACGTCAGGGGGCGGGGCCGAGAACGTGGATAGGAGTAGCATGCCGCCGCTCGGCCGCCTGGGAGCGACGCTGTGGCTGAGTCGGGCCATGATCCTGGGCGCTTTGGAACCCCGGCCCCCGGGGAAGCGGTGGCTGGTGAGTAGAGTGGGGGGCGGCGGCCTAGGGGCTCCTGGGCCCTAACTAGCTCCTGTTCTGCCCTTGTCTCCGGACAACATTCCCCAAATTCCTTGTCTCGGTTTTCTTATCTAGAAAATGGGTCCAGTATTCTGACGGACCCTAAACTTCTGTGAACTCTGCTCGGACCGCTCAGTTCGCGGGGCCCTCAGCCTTCTGGAGTCTCCGGGGTTTCTGGGGCCCCTTCTTCGCGCCCCTTCCCCACTCTACCCTGCCCTCCATTTTCCTTTCTCTGGCTTGGGTCCTAGGCGGCGCTGTGAGGTAGAGGGTGGCGCGAAATGTCGGGCCTCAGTTTCCCTGGTGCCGCCCGCAGGTGGCCGGCCTGGGGAACCCTGGACTGCCCGGCACGCGGCACAGCGTGGGCTTGGCGGTGCTGGGGCAGCTGGCGCAGCGGCTCGGTGTGGCGGACGGCTGGGCGCGCGACCGGCACTGCGCCGCCGACCTCGCCCTGGGCGCGCTCGGGGACGCCCAGCTGATCCTGCTTCGGCCGCGGCGCCTCATGAACGCCAACGGGCGCAGCGTGGCCCGGGCGGGTGAGTTGAGGGCACCCGAGGAGGCCGGCCGGGAGGGCGCCGGGGCCAGAGACGGGGTTCTGGGCGGCGGCAGATCTGTTCACCTCCAGGTGCCTGTTGAGCTCCAATTGCTGCATATGGCCTTCGGTACTTGTAGGAATCTCAGCTTCTTTGTAAGTGAAATGGGGTTACTTGCGGTCCCTCCCCATGAGAGCTGTGAATCGGGACCACCCCCCTGGGCTGATGGGCAGTAACCAGGCCCACTGTTGTCTGTGCCCAGCGGAGCTCTTTGGGCTGACTGCTGAGGAGGTCTACCTGGTGCACGATGAACTGGACAAGCCCCTGGGGAAACTGGCTCTGAAGCTTGGGGGAAGCTCCAGGTGAGGCCCTAAGCAGGTGGGGGGGGGGGCTAGGGAGGAGCCTCCCAGTTGGAGTAGGATACCAGTGCCCATCCCAGTCTCGGCAGGGAATAGGGGTGCTGTGACCCTGGCCGGGGCTGGGAGGGGTGAGGGGTGCCGATCCAGGGAAGCGCTAATTGCCCCTTCCATATCCCTTTGAAGGGGCCACAACGGAGTCCGTTCCTGCATTGCCTGTCTCAACTCCAGTGTGAGTCTGCCCCTCTGTCCTGCGCTGGGTCTGGTGGGCCAACAAGGGGCCCCCGACACTCCTTATCAAAGCTCTCTGGGCCCCTCTGACCCCCACAGGCAATGCCGAGGCTGCGGGTGGGCATCGGGCGCCCGACACACCCTGACACGGTGCAGGCCCACGTGCTAGGCTGTTTCTCCGCCGCTGAACAGGAGCTGCTGCCTCCATTGCTGGAGCGAGCTACCGACCTGCTCCTCGACCACATCCGTGAGCGAAGCCAGCGCCCCCCGTCAGCCCTTGCCATCACTGGACACGTGCCTGCCTGACCACCATGCCCACGCACCCAGCCACATTCACAGCGGTGTCATGACAACTTGTGGTATCTGCTTTTTATAGAACTCTTCTCTGGGCTGCCCCAGGCTGCCTGTGAATTAAAGAGGGGACTGTTGCCGTGGTGGTCCACTTCTGGAATGGGGATTGGTCTTCTCTCTGTGTCTTACTTGGAAAGTAGAGAAACTTCAGGAAGACTAAACTTTTTGAACCTTTTTGGAGAACCAGAGGTGTGGATCTGTAAGATTAAAGATGCGCCTTGAAGCTGAGGCCTCCTCAGGGGATTCCCGCCCTTCCCCTGCCAGCGGAGGAGGGGCCAACAGGGTCCAGCATGCCCCCTTCCCAGGCGATGTGTGGACATGCCTTAGTCCACTGAGGCCTTGCCACACTTTTCTTTGGCCCATTTTACAGATGGAGAAATGCAGGCTTAGCGAGCTAGGCCCAGCCCCCAGGCCTTAGAGCTGCAGTGTGGCAGAGCGGGATCTGTACCTCGGGTTGGCTGCTGTCTTGCCGTCCCTGGGGCCCCTGGCACTCTCACCTCAGGGCAGCTGTGCACTTGGAAGGTTCCCACACGGGTGGTGTGTGAGAGCAGCCTGAGGTCCTCAGGGTTGGGTGGGATGTGGGCCCGTCGAGGCACCAGGCCCAGGTCCCCCGGCTGGTAGGGTGTGATGCTGGATAGCTGCTGGGGCAGAGACCCCATCCTGGGGGGCTGGGTGCTGGGCTGGCTGTGGAGAGGGCGCTGGCATCACCACCTCCATTCATAGTTAAGGAGGCTGAGGCTCAGAGAGGCTCTGGGGAGCCAGGTTTCTGGTGGCCTAGGGTCAGCCGAGAAGAGCCCTTGGACAAGTTCCCACAGCTGCCTCCTTTGAAGTCATACAGGGTCACTCACTCACCTCTCCTTGGGTGGGCCATGGGGCTGGCTCTTCCGACGGGGACACACAGCCAGCTGGGGGCTAAGGACCAGGGCCGAGCTGAGCATGGTCAGCAGCTGCTGCAGCATCTCCTTGAGCTGTAGCTGGAACACTACATCAAAGTTGCCGCCCTCCTCGTCGGATTGCATCTGCCGGTGGGGGTGGGCCCATGGGGATCAGGCCCAGAGTGGCCCCAACACCCACCTCTGGGAAGCTCCAATCCCAGTGCCCGTTTTCTCCAAGTGCAGCCTGGCTGTGATGGGATACCCATTCTCCAACTGGGAAGCCTGAGGCATGAGGTCTCCCAGGGCCTCAGAGAGGGACTCCAGCAACTTTGAGACCTTCAGGGGATCTTTGGAGTGCCGGATCAGGAAAGGACAGACTTGCCAGGAGTCTCTCAGAGGAAAGGTGGGGCCTCTGGCCCTGGCCCAGCCCCTCCTGGTGTCTCCAAGCAGTGTCTGACATTGGCCCACTCCCCCCGCCCCTGACTTTTACCCACTTCCTGTCACCTGTAGAATGTCCTGTAGGAAGAAGGTGGCTTGGGCCAGGGCTGTCTCCAGACTTGCCCGAACCTTCTGCTCTTCGGTCAGCTCCCGCTGTAGCCTTTGTGCCTTAGCCTGCTGCCTCTCCAGCTGCAGGTTCAGCTGGTCTCTCTGACTCCTGGACCCAGGACCGGGATGGGTCAGCCCCCTCCCCGTGCTAGGCGGTTTCTCTCTAGCCCACAGGGGCCCTCATCCAGCCCCGGGCTTTAGCCTGTTTGGCAGACAAAGCCTCAAGACCCCTAGAGAAAGGGGAAGCCACTGGCCTATGTCATGTCATGTGGCCCAAAAGAGAGGGGCTCAACCCCCCTCCCCCCCCCACTTGCCACCACTGCTCGCCCCTTTGTGGGCCCCACCTCAGTGCCTGGTGGTCGTGCTGTAGCCGCCCGAGGCTCTGCTCCACTTGGCTCAGCTGGAAGCACAGCCGCTCGGCCTCCGCCCTGCCCTGCTGCTGCTCGCGGCACTTCTCGGTCAGCATGAGGATGACCTGCGGGTGCGGGCAGGTGGCCGTGCCCTGGGCCCACCGCGGGCGCTCAGCCAGCCCTGCTCCCCCAGCTCCGGACTCAACCAGAGCTCACCCCGTTGTACAGAGAGGCCAGCCAAGGTCCTGGGGGCCCAGCACCGTGTCTGGTCAGAGCCCCCGGTTGCCCAGGGGTAGGTTCCGCTTCAGTGAGTTATAGGGGCTTTAGACCAAATAAAACCAGAGGTGCACCCAGCACCCAGGAGCCCCCACAAAGGGCTGTGTCCCCTCACTGCTGCCTCCCTCATGACTTGGCTCCAGCCTGGGATCCGACCCTGCCAGGCTGTGTTTGCCCTGAAGCGGCACCCCTAGGGTTCCCTCCTGCTCTATGTGCCAAATGCCCCGTGACGAGGGCTTGGCGGGCACACCTTATGGTGGCCTCTGCTATGCCTGGCCATGACCTTCTGGGTGTTCTCCAACAGATTCAGCTGTTTGCACAGCTTGTCCTGGGTGTCCTTGAGCTGCTCATTCTCCTGCAGCAGCTGCATGCCTTGCCGGGATATCTTCGACAGCTGCAGGGTGACTGTATTGTTCTCCATGATGGCGCGCTTTGTCGTGTCCCACATCTGGTTAGTGGCCACTTTGCGGAACTCGGTGGCCACCAAGTTCACACGCTGGATGATCTCCTTCCTCAGTCTAGTCAGTATGGGTGGGAAGGAGGGGGCATCAGGCAAGTGGGCACATGCACTGCCCTCCCATGTGGGGTTCCCCAGAAGGCTGAGGGCCACCACTATGCTCTATTTCCCAGGAGGAGCGGGGATTCAGGCAAGAGGCTTTTCACGGCAGACCCTTTGTACCTCTGGCATTTTGAACCATATCAATATGTATTATTGTTACGTATTAAGTAAATATAATTTTTAAGTCACAAAAAGTGGCAAAAGGAAGTCCCAAGGATTCAGTAATGCCGGTGTAAGGGCTAGAGCTGGGAGCTTATCTATTTTCTCCTACCCTCTGCAAATCACCAGCCAGGCTGGGGAGTCCCTGAGCTAATGCAGTCCCCCCAGTTAGAAGCGGAGGCTGTTGGAGGCTTGAGGACTGAACTGTGCTTCACCCCAGCACCCAAACTGCCCACCTGTCCTTGTCCAGCACAGACTTCTTCTCTAGGTTGTACACGTAATCCTTGTATTCACTCTCCTGCTTCCGTAGCTGGTCCTCCAGCGACACGAACTTCTCTGTGAGCTCCTCTTTCTGCAGCCGGAACTCTTCCAGAGCTGCCAGCTTCCCCCCTGCCCCACCGCAGGGCACAGCCTGGTGAGGGGCCACCTCAGGAGGGCAGGACCCCGGCAGGGCAGCGATGGCCTTGAACATGCCCCTCCCTCCCCGCTTCCTCCACGTCCTCTTGCCCTCCCTATGCTTCCCAATCCAGTGGGGCCAGACCCTTGTCCCTACAACATGCCATGCCCAGTCCTACCCACGTTCACGGCCTTCATCTGGAACACCCCCCCCCCCCCCCCCCCCCCCCCCCACCCCCCCCCCCTTTCTCCCCCTCCCTGGGAACCCCCCCCCCCCCCCCACTAATCTTACGAAGCCTCATTCAGTTTCTACCTCCTCGGGAAAACCTTCCTTGACTTCTGTTTTCTGGAAAGTGACAGTGACAACAGCCACTGAACTCGAACACCTTCTCTGGGCCAGGCACTAATGCTGTCCTTAATCCTCAAAACAATGCTTGCCAGCTAGGTGACCGTGGGCAAGACACTTCATCTTGAGATGCTTCCTCACCTACAAACTGGGTGATAGTATTTCCTGCCTTGGGCGATGACTGGGACAATTAGAGAAGATAATGTGTGGGAAGAAGCAGCACATAGCTGCTGTTACCCAAGGTAGACGTATTATACCCATTTCCCAGATGAGAAAACTGAAGGTCAAAGAGAAGTGCTTGCCCAAGGCCAGAAAGTCAATGGCAGAGCTGGGATTAGAGCCCCAAGAGCAAGAGCATAGGGTTCCCTCTCCCGTGTGTGTGCCCCCAGATGCACCTGCCAGTCCCCGCCCCCCTCACCAAGGATGATGTTCTCCGTGGTGAGCTGGTCCTTGGTCTCCTGGAACTCGTGGCGCACCTGGGCTAGCTGTGCCTCAAAGGCGTCCTTCTCCATCTCCTTGGCTAACTGCAGGCTTTGGAGCTGCTCATTGAGGTCCGTGATCTCATCCACGCGCTGGTTGAGCGTGCGCTTGAGGAAGGCCACGATCTCCTTCTTGTTGTTGGCCAGCTGCTCAAACTCCTGGCGGAACAGCTTCTCCTGAACGGCCAGCTCATCCCACTTCCGCTGGTACCTGGGGCGGGGGTGGGGCAGAGGTCCAGGGGAGTGGGCAAGCCAGGTCTCCACGCAGCTAGGCCCGTTCCCCTGGACCCTCCCATGGAGGGGCATTCAGGGTTCCTCACATGGGAATCCAGCCTCATGTCCCACTGTGCGCCCTGATCTGCACTCACGACCACAGCCAACAGCTGTGCTCGGTGCTTTCCATCCATTACCTCACCAGAATGTAAGCTCCATCAGACCAGAGCCTTCGGTATATTCACAGCTATGTCCCCAACACCTAGGACAGTGGCTGGTATATACTAGGTGCACGGTGTGTGTATGTTGAATCCATGCGCGAGTGGGTACTGTGATAATTACACCCATTTTACAGATGAGGAAATGTAGGCTCAGAGGGATGAAGAAACTCCTAGTTAGTAAGTGGCGAAATCAGATTTTGAACCCCAGTCCGTCCGTCTGACCCCAAATTCGAGGCTCTTAACCACAGTGTTTACTGCTGCAGTTGGCCAGCTCTGCAGCCCCCAACACCCCAACACGTCCATGCTTTGCAATCCCAAACCTTTGAACCTGCTGTCTTCCTTACCCTGGTTCACTGAGTGAATCCTGGTGAGCCTCCTCAGTGGAGCATTCTTGGACCTAAGCCACATTTGTGACGCTCTTTTTGGTGCCCTCCTGTAAGTGGGCCCTTGTTCCAACGGGCAGTCAAGACCTGATGTCATCTCTGTCTTCACTTGACAGACCCCTGACCTCCTCCACCTCTGTACTGGGGCCTGACAGAGGGGGGCTCGGCAAAGAGTAAGCACCTAATAACTGTCTCCCAAATGCATTATCCCCAAATACATTCCATCTGGTGTCTCAGCTTGAGGGGAACTTGTGAATTTTTAAGAGTATCATATAATTGATTTACTGGTTTCCAGTGGAATAATTTGTAGAAGTTCTTTGGAAAGATGTTTTACTTCATTATTTACTCAACCAGGGCTACTGTATACAATGCATTGGGTGGTACAGAGCTGAATGACCTGCTTTGTGGAGTGAGGAAGCAGCTTGGTGTAGGGAGGTCAGAAGGGCCAGGGCTCCCATCCTGGCACCTCCTCCTGGGAGTGACTTCCCTCCCTGAGTCTCAGTCTCTCCATCTGTACAATGGGGATGATGTCAGGACCTCTCATGGGACTGTTTCAAGGATGCAGTGAGCGCCAGCACAGGACCCACCTGGCGCATGTGAAGGACTCAACATTGGCTGTGAGTATCTGTAACATCATCTGGGGAAGAACTGCTGCCTAATGGTCACTAAAGCGGGTTGTCTTTTAAGGGTCACCATGAGACTAGGCTGGTGCATCATATCTGGGAGGAAACTAGCTTTAAAATAAGAAAAATGGGCAAGTGTGCTTGTCTCAGAAGTTAGAGACCCCTCCCACACACACTACCATCTATCCACACAGTCACGGGGAGACAACCCTCCTCCTTAACATTTGGGGAGACGGGCCCAGCGTGGAAAAACACCTGGGCTTGGCAGGTGGGTAAGTCAGTGGGGCACATAGCGCAGGGAATCAGCACAGGCACCGTGGGAGTTGGAGGGGTGGTGGAAGAAAGGACACAGGATCCACCCACCTGCCAGGGGGCTGCCATTTTCAATTCATCCCACTGACTGAACTCTGTCCTTTTATAAAGCACATAATCCCACGGGGCAGGAGTGAGGCAGGGGGAGTGGTATTTGCCTGGGGTAGGGTTGCCACTTAGGTTAGGACCCTAGGACTCTGGGAGCCGGGATAGGGTGGGGTCAAATTGTGAAGCCTCTCAATGTTACTTAGGAGAAAACAGGCTGGGGGTGGGGTCTAGACATCCCATGGGAAGCCAAACACAGGCCTAGGACACCCTGAGTGAGCCTGCCCCTTGGTCAGCTATGAGCAGGGCTTCTGACCCAGCAGGACCAGCCTCCCTGACCCTCCACCCACCGGGCCAGCCTGTCCTCCAGGTCTCGGATCTGGATGTGGTAGAATTCTCGGATCTCCTCGCCTAAAGTCGTTTCCATGGGCTTGTTGGCCGTGCTGGCATCCTTCTTGCCACCTTTCTTCTTCTTGACCTCGGGCTCCTTGGCCTCCTGGGTTGCCTTCTTTTTGGGAGCCATGGCTGGTGGCAACCACTGCTCCAGGGCCCCTTTAAGAAGCCAGGTGGTTGCTAAGGAAGTTGGTCCCATACATAGCAACAAACTGAGGGAGTGAGGCAGAGCTTAAAGGGATCCTGCCCTCTTCCTGGCCAGGCTGGCCACTAGCAACCGGCCTTCCCCTCCAAGGCCAAGCACCACAGACACCCTAGGCCGGGGTGTCCCAGGCCATGGCATCTCAAAGATCGGGATGCCAGGCTCTTGGGGCACTTTTTTGGGCTCTGGGGAGACCTCGCCGTCCCCCAGGTGGAAATGTTACAATGGGTGAGCCCTAGAAACCACCACCCTGCCAATCAGAGAAGGGGTACTTTCCCAGAGCCCCCCAGAACCAGAAGAAGCCAGTCCCCAAGCCAGTGAGCCTCTGCCCTGAGCCCTCTGAGACCAGCTTGTTAATTCTTTGGTGATATAGCTACATAGCAAATCATTTTCTCACTTCACCCAAAGCATGGTGGGGAGGCAGTGTGCTAAGAGATGCTCTATATCAAAGCCTCCTAAGCTGGAGTCCCAGGACGTCCCTGTCTACAGAGACGGGGTCCGTTTTCCACAAGGCTTGGTGGAAGTGCTCCATCTGCCCCGTGCTGACCCAGGCAAACAAAGGCCCACTGTAGGCTTTGGCCTGGGATGGCAGCATCCTGGGGGGCCGGAGGGGGTGATAGGTGGTAGGTGTCCAGCTGGCAGATGCCCTGGCTTGCAGCTGTGAACCCCACCTAGGCACCGGCCCCACCAGGCTCCATCTCCCGTCCCTCATCTCCAGCCCCAGCTGTGCCTGTACACCTGCTGTCCACCCAGTACTTATAAGAGCCCAGGCACTCCCTGGGACCGTGGCCAGGTGCCTTTCATCCCCGTAGTCTAGGGCTCAGCACGTAGCAAGAGATGGCTGCAGCTCTACCCTGAAAGTCTGATAGCTGGACAAGGGGAAGCTCAGTATTACTTCAGCATTTGGGGTTGTTAACAGTGGGATCCTTGCGATGGATGCAGGGGGACAGGGAGGGGCCCGAAACACAGGCCCGTGGGTGTTTACTCGTGGCAGGGAGGCAGGTTAAAGCAGTGGTTGGTTAAGAGTGGGCTCAAGTTTAGCCAGTCTCTTCTATCCAGTGTGACCTCGGGCCAGCAGCCTGACCTCTCTGAGCTGTAAAATGGGGAGACCATGCTGTGGACTGAGTGTGACCTCGTACGTAAAGTGCACAGTGTAGGGATACGGTCCAGGGGTGCAGGAAGTCCTTAGTAGGTGGCAGCCAATGTTGCCATTAGCAGAGCAGGGAGGTGAGGCTCCAGCCTGTTCCGCGTTAGGCAGCCTCTGGGATTTCCAGCATCCTAATGCCCCCAGGCTGTGGCGGTCTGTTTGGCCTAGGGTATCTGTTCCCTGCAGCCCGAGGCAGCTCTGGGAGGGCGGAAACGACTGGCAGAGGGGAGAGGCCCTCACAATTGCACACAGGCATCAGCCTTTGCACAGACACGACCGTGCAGGGAGCGCCGCCTGCCCGAACTGCAGACAGGGTGACAATAAGGCTCCAGAGAGAGAGAGATGCCTGGCCTAGTGCCTGAGACTCAGGGCCAGCACAGGGCTGCCCCCCCAGCCCAAGGCAATGCCCCCTACTCCCGCTGGACGCTGCTCCCTCCCCAACCCCCTGTGGGGGCAGGAGCCCAGCCCAGGCAAAGGATCACCACGGTGTCCCCCAGCTGCCCTTCTCCCTCCTTTACCTGAGGCCCATCTCAGGGGGGAGCGCTGAATCCCCAGCCTCATGGGAGAGCATGGCCAGCAGCCCCTCAGTGTGCCTGGAGCCCACAGAAAGGGTCAGCTCTGGGGCCTGTACGTCCTCCTTTGTTAGCACCTGGGGGGCAGGGCCAGGCTTATAAATGCAGCTGCAGTCCCGCGGCAAGAGTGACCCGCTGGACTTCCAGGTGCTGGGGTGGGGACGGAGAGAGCTGCAGGTCAGAGGATGTCCCTTTCCGAGGTTTGCTTGAAGATCCTCTCCAGAGCTCCCCTATTCTGGGGCCACAGGCCATCACCTACCCCGGGGACACCTTTTCATGGCTGTTTCCTGAACTGCCTTCTGTGACCTGCTTTGGGGGTGGGTAATGCTGAGCCCGGAGCTGCCAGACCACGAAGTCCAGCAGCTGGGAGTTGTGATAGCGCGCACAGCCCGGCAGACTGCAGCATCGGCCTGTGCAGAGGCCGCGGGGCTGGGGCACTGCACCTCTGGGAGACTCGGGAAGGCAGGAAGCCTAGGCCCCAGGGAGACAGGGAGGCTAGGCGGCATTCAACTTGCCTGAAGCCTTGCCCACGTCTCTGGGGCTCACGGCATGAGAGCGATCCGTTCATTCTGGGTGTGAGATATAATACTACCCCCTCACTAGTGTGAGCACATGAGGACCCGACCTGTCTTGTTTGTGGCTGCATCCCCAGAGCCTAGGATGAAAGGTGGCACACAGTAAACTTCTGCTGACGAAGACTGCATGGGGAGGGAATTCTGGAATGGTCTAGTAAGGAACTCGATGGACCTTCTCCCCAGCAAAACAACAATTTAATTCATGAAGATTATTTAAAAAAATTTTTTATTGTTTTATTTTCTTTTATTTTAAAGATTATTTATTGAGAGAGAGAGTGCACGAGTGCATGAACGGGGGGAGGAGTAGAGGGAGAGGGAGAAGCAGAGAGCCCGACTCAACTCAGGGATCAATCCCAGGACCCCGAGATCAGGAAACGAGCCAAAGGCAGACGCTCAATCAACTGAGCTACCCAGGTGCCCCAAGATTATTGTTACTATTATTTTAAGATTTTATTTATTTATTTGAGAGAGAGAGAGAGCAGCAGCAGAGGGGAGGGGGGAGGGGAAAGGGGCAGAGGGAGAGGGAGAAGCAGACTCCCTGCTGAGCAGGGAGCCCCAGTTGGGGGCTCTATCCCAGCACCCTGGGATCATGACCCGAGCCGAAGGCAGACGCTTAACCAACCGAACCACCCAGGCGCCCCACGATTATTATATTTTTTAAAGAATCATTTAAAGCGTCTGTTAATTGTTTTAAAAGCACAGAGTAAATGGAGAAATATTCATTCAGGAAAATCTACTAAATCCCTGCAAGAATGAGTGTGGTATTTGAGCAATGACCCACCCCCTTATATGCTGAGGCTTAATAAAAAATATATATTTGCTCTTTGCCCCTGGTTTTCGGCAGAGGACCTAAAACCCTCAGAACATCCTAAATGAAAGGAGTATCTTTTGTTATTCGTAACAAGCCTCTTACGCAGTGCCTGAGTTTATGCTAATGAGGGTACTGTGGGTGGGAGACAGCTTCAGGATGGGGCTAGTCACCAGAAAGACCAAGCGCGTAATTAGAGGGTTAGAACTTTCTGCAGACCCCACCCCTGCGCCGCCCCCCGCCCCCCCGCCCCGGGAGGAAAGAGGGTCTGGATATTGAGTTCAATCGCCAGCGGTCAAGGATTGAATCAACTCTGCCTATGTAATGGAATCTCCATAAAAACTCCTAAACCACAGGGTTTGGGGAGCTTCTGGGTTGGTGGACCTATGAAGGTGCTTGGGAGGGTGGTATGCCTGGAGGAGGCAGCGGAGTTCTGGGCCAGCCCCACCCCTTGCCCTGTGCATCTCTTAAATTTAGCTGTTCCTTTATAATAAAACAGTAAGTAGAGTGCTTTTCTGAGTCTGTAAGTTGTTCTATGAATTATCAAACCTGAGGAGGGGGTCTTGGGAACTCTTGAATTTGTACTCAGCTGGGCAGAAGTATGGGTACCCCGGTACCGCATTGATGGCTGGCATCTGAAGTGGGGGCAGTTTTGTGGGACTGAGCCCTTGACCTGTGGGGTCTGCACTGAGTAGTGTTAGAAATGAACCATTGCACACCCAGTTGGTGTTGGAGACTTGAAGAGATGGTATAGAAAAGTGCCATTTGGTGTCAGAAGAAAACATGTCCGCTCCCCATCCCCCGTTCTGTGTTACAGACGTTTAAGCTGGGGTGCACTGTTCTGAGCAGGTGTGGCTAAGATGAAGGGGGCTCCCTTACCCTCCAGCTCCTAGTCTGGGGCCACAGCTCCATCCGGGGAGGGGTAGGCTGCTGGCCTTCCTCATCCTCCCCCTCCAGTCCTACGTTGCAGAATCTCTGTTCCAATCAGGTACAGCAGAGAGACTTCCCACACAGGCCCACTGGCAAGGTGGAAGCTCGGTGGAAGATGTCGGGCTGAGAATACTTGGCCCTTGACGGCCCCCACTTCGGGTAGCTCACAGGGTGGGGGTTCCACACCAGGGGGGCAAGCTCAGGAGACCAGGGCCTGCCACCCCGTCGTGCTCACTGGTAGAGCACTGTCACTCCAGGAAAAGTAGGTCTGGCTCCCAGCTTGGAGGCAGTGGTTCATGGGTTCTGCTCTGGGGAGAGACAGGCTGTCTGGACAAAGAGCTCCACAGTTCTGCCTGAGGGAGCTGGCTTTATTTAGATCAGAGCTTTGAAAACTCCATGTGTAAGAGCATCGTCAAAACCAATGGAGATCTTGGTAGACAGAAATTAAGAGGACTGGCTTAAGCCAAGAACCATTTGTTGAGCTCCTGGTTCCCTGGGGTTCTTCTGGATAGGCCGGGCCTGCCTGAGCCTGGCTGGGCCCATCCTATGCCTCTCAACGAGCTGCTCACCCGTGAGCCTGGTGTGGTGAGCTCTTTGCAGGGGCAATGGAGGGACTGCCTCCTGTCACCAAGCAGACTGGTCCGGCTTGCTAATACGGCAGTCGGAGAGTCATAAGGGTCTGAGAATAGGAGTGGTGACACCTGCTGAGGTCTAGGCTTGGGTGAGTCCAAGCCGATTCCGGCCACATTCCAGCAGTCAAAGCAGGTCACAGGCAGCCCAGGGGAAAGGCAAGGAGATGCAGAGCATGGTGGCCACTTTCACAATCGACCCCAGTCTTTGCTTTCAGCCCTGGAAAGAATTTCTTCAAGTTTCGTTCTGCGATTTGGTGTAGTTTTAAAATATGGCTTAACAAAAGCATGGTATCTTGGCTCTGGAGTGATGGGCCGCTCAGATCCTGATGATAAACCATTTGAACAGGCTCCTTGCTACCAAAGAAGTGGCTTACTCAGCATTGTGAAGAGAAGTTTTCAGCCTCGTGTCCCTCACATTTCCGTGTGGAAATGCAGTCTCAGTGCCTCCTCCGGCATGCTGAAGAACCTCCAGGACCCAGGGCTTGAACTCGACTGCAGTCACAAGTTCTGTTCCTTCCAGCACTGCACGGAGATCAGGAAGCACTCCCAACTGGGGGCACAGCGAGGAGCCGGGCATTCACGGAGCTGGGCTCTTTCCACGCTGGCCCCACGGGCCCTTGGCTCACAAAGAAAGCATCAACCAACCAGAAAACCACTTCTGAGCATGCGCGCGTCTTAGCCCGTTTGGGCCGCTGTAACAAAATGGCAGACTGAGTGGCCTATAACAACAGAAATTTCTTTCTCACAGTTCTGGAGGCTGGAAGTCTGAGATCGGGGCCAGCAGAGTCAGGCAAGGGCCCTCTTCCTGTTGCAGACTTACTGTGGTGTCCTCACAAATTGGAAGGGGCTGGGAGTTCTGTGAGGTCTCTCTTCTGAAGAGCACTAATCCCATTCATGAAAGCAGAGCCTCCAAAGGCCCCACCTCATACCATTACCTTGAGCATTAGGTTTTCAGCATATGAGTTTTGGGGGGGACACAAACATTCAATCCATAGTGGATTTTTAAAAATTTATCTTTATTTAAAATTGTGGTAAAATGCATATAAAATTTACCATCTTAACCATTTTTTAAAAAACATCTTATTTATTTGTCAGAGAGAGAGAGAGAGAGAGCACAAGCAGGGAGAGCGGCGGGCAGAGGGAGAGGGAGAAGCAGGCTTCCCGCTGAGCAAGGAGCCTGATGTGGGGCTCGATCCCAGGACCCTGGGATCATGATCTGAGCCGAAGGCAGACGCTTAATGACTGAGCCCAGGCACCCCCATCTTAAGTGTACAGTGGTATTAGTACATTCACATCGTTGTGCAACCACCACAATCCATCTCCAGAACTCTTCTCGCCTTGCAAAATGGAAACTCTACCCATTAAACACTAACGACCCACTCCCTTCTCCTGAGCCATTGGTGATCACCATTCTACTTCCTGTCTCTATGAATTTGACTACTCCATGTACCTCATCTAAGTGGAATCATACAGTATTTGTCATTGTGTGATGGGCTTATTTCACGTAGCCTAATGTCCTTAAGGTTCATTCATGTTGTAGCAGGTGTCCTTTCTATGGCCGAATAATATTCCATTGTGTGTCTATGGTACATTTTGTTTATCCATCCATCTGTCAACAGACACTTGGGTTACTTCCAGCATTTGGCTATTGTGAAGAATGCTGCTATGAACATTATACAAGTATCTCTTAGAGACCCTGCTTTCACCTCTTTTGGGTATATGCACCGAAGTGGGACTGCTAGGTCATACGTGTGATACTGTGATTTATAATAAGAGATACATATTTGGTCTTCATCTCTGTTTTTGGCACAGAGCTCCTAAAACCCTTGTAATTTCCTAAGTGATAAGTGTGATAAAGGTGTCTCGATATTCATAACAAACTTCTTTCAACCACACCTAAGTTTATGTTAATGAGGTGACTTTTGGAAAGCACCTAAGGATGGGGCCTGGTTTCCAGAGGAACCAACCTTGTGACTGGAGGGTTGGAACTTTCAGTCCCACCTCCTGACTGCTAGGGATGGGGGGGAGGGGCTGGAGGAAGAATTAATCACCAATGGCCAATGATTTAATCAACCGTGCCTATGTAATAAAGGCTCCATAAAAAAAACAAAAACAAAAAGACTAGGTTTAGAGAGCTTCCGGGTTGACGAACCAGAAGCCATCCATGGGTCCCTGTGCTAGGCGCCAAACTCCTTGGGGACAGAAGCTCTTTTGTTTGGGACCTTGCCCTATGTATCTCTTCATCTGGCTGTTGATTTATATCCTTTAACATCCTTTGTAATAAACCAGTAATCCAGTGAGTAAACTGGTTTCCTGAGTTCTGCAAGCAGCTCTAGTAAATTAATTGAACCCAAGGAGGGGGTTGTGGGAACCACTGATTTACAGCCAGTGGGTCAGGAGAGTAACACCCTGGACCTGTGATTGGTGGCTGACGTGGGGGGCAGGGCAGTCTTATGGGACTGAGCTCTTAACCTGTGGGATCTGATCTCTGGGTAGACGGAGCTGAATTGTGGGACATCCAGATGGTGCTGGAGAATTGCCTGATGCGGGGAAAACGCCCACACACTGGAATTGGGTACAGAATCGGAATATGTTGACTCTTAATTTTTTGAGGAATCTCCATCCTGTTTTCCACAGCACCTGTACCATTTTACATTCCCACTAACAGTGCAGGAGGGTTCCAATTTCTCCATGGCCAGAACTTGTTTTCTGTGTGTTTGTTGTTGTTTGTTTTGATAGTAGCCATTCTGACAAGCATGAGTCGGTATCTTGTAGTTTTGATTTACATTTCCCTCATAATTAGTGAAGTGGAGCATCTTTCTAGGTACTTATTGGCCATTTGTATATTTCCTTTGGAGAAATGTCTATTCAGGTCCTTTGCTCATTTTTTATTGTTGTTAAGTTGCAGGAGTTCTTTACATATTCTGGATATTGACTCCTTATCAGATATATGATTTGTAAATTTTTTTTACCTATTCTCTGGGCTGCCTCTTCACTCTATTGATTGTGTCCTTTGATAATCATACAGAAATTTTAAATTTGGATGTGGTTTAAACTATTTTTCCTTTTGTTGCCTGTGCTTTTGGTGTCATCTGAGCATGGGATTTTAATGAAGAGAACAAGCCTTCTCTGAGCCCTCTGCCTTTGCAGAGGGAGCCCTCCTGCCAAGAGGGGACTCAAACTCCGCTCATCACTGTTTTTTTTTTTTTTAAGACTTTATTTATTTATTTGACAGAGAGAGATAGCAAGAGCAGGAACACAAGCGGGGGGAGTGGGAGAGGGAGAAGCAGGCTTCCCGTGGAGCAGGGAGCCCAATGCGGGGCTCGATCCCAGGACCCTGGGATCATGACCTGAGCCAAAGGCAGATGCTTAAGGACTGAGCCACCCAGGCGCCCCTGCTCATCACTGTTTGATCCAATTGAAAAGGGAAGCATGTGTGTTGACAACTGGTCCTCCAAATCGTTTTTCACTCTCTAAATGACGGTTTCCACCAGGCAAATTGTCATTTGTTCGAAGGATGCCGGAGGTCAGCAGCGGCTGGTTTTTCACAAGCTTCTTGGCAACATTACCTCCGAGGCTACTTCTTACTCTAAGGAGTAGAACTCTGACGGCTGTCTCTATAGTTTGGGTTTCTTCCCTGCCTTTAGCGACGGAATGACTTGGTTTCATTCTAGAATATACTCTTTTGTAACTGGTGTGAGGAAAGTTGCTTGGCTTATGGACGAGGTCACTGTGCCCATGTACTTACTCTCTGACAGTGTTCCTTCCTAACAGGTAATGCACGGGGAACCGGGAGGTGTAGCTTGCTGTCCTGGAAAATCCAATTTTTATTGTTCTATGTCTTATTTCCACTCTTCTTTAAAAGATTTTTTTTTTTTTATTTGAGAGAGAGAGAGAGCAGGAGCGGGGGAGGGGGGCGGAGGGAGAGGGAGAAGCAGGCTCCCCGCTGAGCAAGGAGCCCGACATGGGAGATCATGACCTGCGTCGAAGACAGACGCTTAACCGACTGAGCCACCCAGGCGCCCCTCCACTCTTCTTTTTTTGGTTGCTGTGTAAACTAATCATTCTTTTTTTTTTTAAGATTTACTTATTTATTTGAGAGAGAGCTCGCGCACACGTGCACACAGGGTGGGGGGAGGGGCAGTGGGAGAGAGAGAATCTCAAGCAGATTCCCTGCTGAGCGCAGAGCCCAACGCGGGGCTCAATTCCATGACCCTGAGATCACGACCTGAGCTGAAATCGAGTCAGACGCTCAACTGACTGAGCCACCCAGGAGCCCCTAAACTGATTCTTAAAAGATTTATTGGTTCCGGGGCGCCTGGGTGGCTCAGTTGGTTAAGAGACTGCCTTCGGCTCAGGTCATGATCCTGGAGTCCCTGGATCGAGTCCCGCATCGGGCTCCCTGCTCAGCAGGGAGTCTGCTTCTCCCTCTGACCCTCCCCCCTCTCATGTGCTCTCTCTCATTCTCTCTCTCTCAAATAAATAAATAAAATCTTTAAAAAAAAAAAAAAAAAAAGATTTATTGGTTCCAGCCCATATAGACTCATCTTTTTATACCGGTAATGTTTTTCTGATAGAGAAATTGGGCTCTGGAATCAGACTGCCATGTTTAAATCTAGGCTCTGCCATGTGCCACCTGGAGGCCTTGGCCAAATTACTCTTTGTGTCTTTGTTTCCCCATCTGTCAGTAGGGTTAATAATGACACCTAACTCCTAACATTGAGAGGAATTAGCAAGATAGGTATAAACACTCATGCCTGACATGTAATAATTGCTCAACATATATTAACTACAATTAGAATTATTATCTATACTTTTATTCAATGAAGCACTTTTAAGCTACGGATTCATTGTGTAATTGGGGATATAAGGTACCACCACAATGACCATCCTTTGTCTCATGGGTGGCCACTGTCCTGACTTAGGTGTATTTATCATTCTCGTACATGCATTTGCACATTAACAACATGCGTATCCATAAGCATTATGTAGCGCTTTTTATGAGGCTTTACCACCTCATATAAACGCATCATTCTGTATGTATTCTTCTGTAAGTTGCTCTTTTCACTCAATATTCACTTTTTGAGATTGATTCACGTTGACAGGTGTAGCTCATGCATCTTTAACTGCCACAGAGCCAGCCACAGTTTACCCATCCTCTAGCTGACGGACATACGGTTTTCTCCCAGTGGATGGGCATGTTTGCTCTTTCGCCCACGGACTCAGCCGGGGATCAGCAGCACCATCAGCACTGAGTGCTTACTGTACTCACCACGGGCTAGCTCGGCAGCACTCCTCCACGGGCTTCCTCACAGGAGGGGACAAAGTCCCTCGTCAGGGTCACGTGGAATGAGACCGACAGTGGATTCGACCCAGGCCTGCCTGAGGCTGAGGCCTGTGCTCCTAGCCACTCCACCATTCTGTCTCCTAGGGAGGAATGCCTGGGATCACACCGAGGCAGGTGGACAGGCGCCCGAGCAGGGTCTGGGTGAGACCCTCCCGCCTGGCCCTGGCCCCCTGGAAAGGCAGAGGGACCGGCTACAGCTCTCAGACCTGTCTTGGTCTAGGATTGCTCAGTTACTGAGTCAGCACCGTCTGCTTTGGTTTCAGAACCCCCTGTTCCTCCAAGAGCATCTAACACCACTGGAGACTTTCTGGAGGGGCGGCCCACAGGCTCCATCTGTCCCGTGTAACACAAAAGAACTGCCAGAAGCATAAAAAGGGCCACGTCTCTGCTGCTGGCTGGTGGCGAGGGGGGGTGGAATGGAGGCAGGTGTCAGAAACCCTGGGTCAAAGCATGAAAGAGACAATAGGGGAGAGACTAGCAAGCCACTAGCATGGGCCTGGAGGCTATGGGTGGCCTGGAAGGAGCAAATGGCATTTACTTTGCTTTAATGTAAACTCAGTTTAGAACAATTTAGAATTTAAACATTCTGATCTTGGATCTCATTCCAGGGCTTGGTTACTGGGGCAGTGACTATTGCTATTCTAAGACGGTGAGTGTCTGATGTCCCCTAACTGGAGTGGGCTTTGTGGGTTACTGCCTTGCTCTTGGCCCTGGCCTCCTCATGTGTGAAACTGGGAAGGGAGCCAGCCAACAGATGCAGGACACAAGGGGTCTGACGTGGAGCAGGGACTCAATAAATGGTCACGGTCATCATTACCTCCCTACGAGGCAAGTCTCACCAGCAGACAGCTGGGTCGAGGTGTAGCTTCCGCCAACTGGCCTCAAGTTGTGAGGTGTCTTCATGCCTTGAAGGAGATCAGGATTTGACTGAGGACCAAAGAGTAGAATCAGAAGTTCCTACAAAGAACCCCACTCCCCTGTGCCTCCTATTCCAGCAGGTTTCCGGTGTGACCCCAACCCTAACTCAAGGGTCTACTCCCCCAGCTGGGCCAAACCCATCTCCGTCTGTCCAGGTTCTGAACAGGCTTCTGGAGCAACAGGACGCACACCAGATCCTGATCTGGAGAGCTCATAAGGCCAGAGGGTGTGGCAGCGGGAAGAGAGGAGGAGAACAGTAAGATGGATAAAGTGCCCTCACTGCATGCCCTAAATACACTGCCACCAAGTAGGGAGCATCTGCAAAGACGGAGGCCTGCAATCTCTGAGCTAGACAGACATTTCCGATAAGGAGCAGTAAGACCCGGAAGAGCTCCCTTGACCACAAGCAGCGCCCTGTTGCTGCCCGAGGCCCAAGGCAAGCTTTGTGAACTGTCCTCGAATGTGAAACCATTACAGAGCTCAACGGGAGCGATGCTGACTGGGCTCTAGAAGACTCCGAGCCACAGGCGGGGTGGTGGTCTCATCTGCAACGGGCCACCGCAGCAGCCTTCTTGCTTCGACTCTCCAAAGTAAAGCCAGACCAGGAGTCACCGTGGACACCGTGAATGGGTGCTGATTGATTGATTTATTAGACTCGAGTGCTTTAGTACAGAACGGTACAGAGATGATACATGTTTGTGCTTCAATACTTTCCAACACTGAGATTCTGAGAATTTCAAGGTAAACAAGTTTCAAGACAGACTAGCTTTTTTAAAATATCCTTTTGATAAATTATTTTTATATAAATAACAGAGAAAGGAAACCCAACACGTTCGACGCACAAGGCCCTGAAGCGTGAGCCCCGTCTGGTCCAGGGGAGGGGACGAAACAAGCAGCGGCAGCAAGAAACAAACCAGGGCAAGCACCTACAGTTCTGTCCTAAGGAAACGGGAGAGGGGGACAGAGAGAAGAGGCCTGAAAACTAATCCGAGTGCGCCGGGGAGACTCCGAAGCCTTGGGAAGAGACCACCACGAAGCGTCTACCGGGGAGGGCGAGGAACGCACTCCGAAAGGAAAGCGGGCGGCTGCGTGGAGCTAGCACACACCACGTCTGCAAGGACAGCACGAGACAGTAATATGCACACGGTCCGCAGGGGTTCAAGGGTGGCGGGGGGCGGGGCAGGGGACATTTTTGTGACTTCCACTGTCATTATATTTTGCGACAACAGCAGCAGAACACATGGTGCGCTCACCATCGGAGAACGGAGAGCTGCTGAGTCTTGAGGATGACGAGACATCCTTTCTGCATTTGCTTCTTTCATTTTTGCTTTAGAGCTAAGTTTTATACAGAGAATAAAATGATCATTTTCTCTTACAAGCACGACGACATATGACCCCACACGACACAAAATAAAGTATTATAAAGTATCTTAAACTGAGGATAATCTGAGCGGGAACAGGGTCTGCATAAATCCAATGGGCTGTTTTTCTCCCATGGTCTGAAGTCTTAGGGGTGCAGACCCTTCTCTACAGGAAAGGGCCCTCTGCCCAGGAGCCTGCGGAACCCATTCCGTTCTAGTTCGTTCCTCACCCGGGAGCTCCGCCCGGCTGACGCCGCTGAGAAAGAAGAGCCCTATTGGGGGTGGTGCCCGGGGAAGCAAAGGGTATGGCCAAAAAGGCCAGCCGAACTGCTTCTGCAAGAGACCAAGGTCCTGGTGGGAGCTTGCTCCGCACTTGCTGGGCACCATGACTTAGGCTGCAAAATTACTTCCCTCGGGATCACAGCCCTGTGGACACGGGCCAGGCCGGGGGAAGGGGGGGGGGGAGGTGGAGGTGACAGGCTGCACGCACGCAGGCCAGCACCTGGCCTGACTTCACAGGAACACCTCCAGCCCCTCCCACAGCCCCAGCACATGGAGGATAAGCCACTGGGGAAGGCTAAGAGGTCGCTTCCAGCCCAAACCTCACAAGATGTCACCTGATCTTCACTGCCAAGCTTATCTGGATGACAGCAGGCTGAGGGGTAAGAACTGGAGTGAAGCCAACAGATTAATCCTCAGTTTGAAATATTCCAGCAACAGACATCTCTGTGATTCCTGAAAAGAACAGGAACAACCCAAAACAGATTTTGTAAAACACCCAAATGTCTACCTTCCCATCCTCAAGCAATTTGTGCATGTTGCACTGGGTTATATACAAGGTCATGGAGTCCTAATAATGGGGAGAAGGTGTCCATTCGTTCTAGACAGTTCTACACCTTCTCCAGCAGTGTGTCCCTTATGCGGGAACTTCTCCTCTTAGGACACATATAGAAGATACTCTTTTTAAAAAACACAATGCATTATTTTCTTTTGTTTCACACAAGAAGAGGGCATCATTAAACACGAGAACGCAGCGGCGACAGTGCCGGCCAGGGCGTGCAGAGCTGGGGGCGGAGGTGGAGGGACGGGGTCAGCAAAGTAACCGAGGCGGGCAGCGGTAGGGGCTGCAGCACTGTGGGAAGAGGGTTCGTTTTTTGGAGGGGTGGCTTATGTTTTTAACTGCTTATTTCTTCATCTGTTTTATTCAGTTTCTTCAGCGTGTCCAGCAGTTTCTGTGGGGTGAGAATGTGCGTGGATCCTGGGGGGCAGAAAAGACAGTGAGCTCGCTGGCTCCGGTTCCCACCACGTCTCCTTTCCTGCTCTTCCGTTCCCCAGCTCCGCATCCGTTCCCCCACCCACACCCTGGTCTAGAGGAAGCAGGGAGGGGGCCAGGGGTGGGGTGTTGGGGCCACATCACAATAGGCCTGGGAGACATTTGGGGACTGTGGATAAACAAAACACATCCTCTGGCTCAGGCAGGGTCCCAGGCTATACCAAGGAAGGAACCCGCCTCTCCATCTGGGCTCAGTGTCATCTGCCAGGGGACAGGGAGGCTGCATTTCTGATTCTCTCTTGCACTCGAGGTGAAGCCAGGGAGAGGAATTCCAAACCATACGGCAGGGGAGAGGCTGGGAAGAGGGCGGGGGGGCGGGTAGCGGGCTGTGTGTGGAAAGGATGGTGCGTGCTAGGGAGGGAGTGATGGGCAGGGCACCCTGGGGGAAGCCACTGACCTCGGGAGCCAGTGGGCTGGGACTGCCCTCGGGGGGGACCTCAGGTGTGAAAGGGAAAGGGCCAGGGTACCTGAAGCCTTACCTTGCAGAGACTGCACATTGTAAGAGACTAGAAATGCTTGCAAAAAACTTAAGCTAATGGAATTAGATATACTTCTATTGCAAAAATAAAAAAAATAAAATAAATAGATGAAGTCCTTTTTCATAAGGAGAGAGAGAGCTAAGAAGTGCAGTAAAAAAAGATGCATGGACCATGTGGCTTGGACATGGACTTTACTGGAACAGAACAGAAGTGACCGGGGTGTGAACATGAGGCCAGCACACATGCAGCAGCGGGCTTCAAAGAAAGAGATCCCGGTGGGAGAGAAGAACCGAACAAAAGAGATCCGTACTTGAAAATGTGCCTCCCTGGAGGTGCGGGCAAGGGCGTGGGCCTTGGGGGAGTGGGGACGGAAACTGCAGAGCGCCAGATTTCCACCCGGAGGGTAGGCAAAAGAAGGCTTTGGCTGGCTTGTTGGGGTTGATTCCAAATACCAGGGTCCCTGTGCCTTCGACCACTATGTGCTCAGCTGACCCGCGATGGCTGGGACTGCAGGCCTTGAACCTGCCCGGTCCATCCAGACCTCTATGTGAGGGGCTTCTTCCAACATCCCATCCTCTGTAGTTCAAGCCCTAGCCACTCTGTCACTGCCCCGAGGGAGGAACTGGTCCCTGGCTACTTACAGCCCACACCAGCCCCTGCACTGACCATTGCCCTGCACACCTGAGGCTCCTTCAGGAAAGGCCACGGGGCTTTCAGCAGTTTGTTCCTAGGCCTTTTTACAGCTCCGCCCTCCCCCAGATGTACCAAAGGTAGACTCATTTCTGTGACCTCGCTAATCTTCCTACGAGTCCTAAAGAACGTCAAAGGCTACTACTCCCCAAGTGAGAAAACAGGAATAAATGTCCAATTCTTAACAGTGAACCATTGCCAGAGTGAGGGTCTTCCGAATCTCAACTCCATGCAGTCTGTGCGTCTACATCTAGAAAGCCTCTGGATATTTGTGCAGAGATTAAGTTGGGGGCTTTCCAGGTAAAGGCGACAACAGTGCCCATGCTAGAGAAACCGTCCCTAATGCCCTCCCACGCCATCCCGCTGAGTTCCAGGAAACAAGACAGAAGACTCGATTTCCTGGATAAATCCAAAGGGAGCCTCTGGTCAGATGCCTATCCCAAAGTGCTCCCTACCCTCGCTTACATGCAAATTCAAGGTCTGAGGGAGGCCAAAAAAGGGTTAAGGAATCCATGCTCCTAGAACTTTCTACTATCTAATAGCTGACCATCTGGTGTTCCCAGTCTGAGTGAAAGAAGAAAGTGTCCAGGACTGAGTATTCTGGGCCCAAACTCACTGGGTGTCTTTAAAGGATCCAGACCAGCTGGTGTTAACCTGAATCACCTGAGAGCTAATTCTTGTCACCCAATCACCTGAATTAAAACCCTGGTCAAGCTTTCCACCACCACAAACTGCAGACGGAGGTGCATGAGCCTATAATACACGTGCCGCAAACCCATGTTTTGAACCCACGGGAGCTGACCAGGTCGGCCCTTCAGAACCGCAGGGGGATTCCACCACTCTGAGGTCTCTCTTATGCTCCGTAAGTGCAAGACTGAGAAATGTGAACAGTGGTCTCCAAACACAGTCATCCGAAAGACTGTCAGAGCTGTGGGCCAGACCCAGTGAGCTAGCTCTGCCAGGACAAAACCTTTCCTCACTGAGAGAATCTGGAAGTCAGAGTGCTCCTACGGATCGGCTGGTCTAGGCATTGCTGGCTTTGGCCGAAACGCACCCACCAACTCAGCAGATCCAGGGAGGTACCAGGGAATGTGTACATATAAGAGCAACCCAGGAGAGTTTGATGATCTACCAGGTTTGGGAAACATGCTCTGGCCCACCCCACATCCTAAAGATGGGAGAACGAAGCCCAGAGTGGCAGAGTGTTCATCTGCAGCCCTTTGGTGGCACAGCCAGGCCCGGAAGCCAGGCCACTGGTCTCAATTCTGGGCACCCTGGGCTCCTGGCCCAGACAGGGGACATGCAAGCGAATGCTTAAATAGCAGCTGGGCAATGGGTTCACTCTGAATTCAGATTCAGATCTGAGTCCCACTGAAAAATGAGACTTCTCTGATTCCAAATGGGAATAAAGCAAAACATTCAATATAAAAAAACAAAAACTTTCTCCCCAGTGCAAGTGCTGTGGACAGCTTTTCGGGGCACCTCCACCGGCTTCGGGCGGCCCCTTGGACATTCCCTCAGGATTGGTACTTTTAACACAACCCCCCAGAGCCGGGGGTGAAGACCTAATGCAAAGACTTCACTTCTGGACAGTATGGAGGGATGACTGATTAATGGGATTAAGGTGAGGCTTGGTGGCATCTGTGCACTTTGGCTACCCACACCTGCTCCCTTCAACCGGCACCTGGGGGGGAGAGAGGCACCAGAGGACGGAGTGGGCACGGGTACCCACACGCGGGGCCCGCCGGGGACACGCTCACTCACTGCTGAGCGGGAAAACTCATCTCCTAGAAGCTAAGTCACTGCAGACACTGACTTCGACAGGGGACAACCCCGGCCCTCTCCTGTCCTGCACTGTCCTCGTCTTTGGTCACCTGGATAATCACAACAGAAGGGGGCAAGTCATAGTTTCATCTGCCTTCCGACCTCCCTGGGATTGGGGCTCCATGTCGCGCTTTTTCCTAAAGGAACTCTCTAAAACACAACACTGCCCCCAAAAAGCATTTCAGAAACCAAGAGTACACAACTCAAGTCTATTCGTGTTCTCTGCTCAGATGTCAGCTGAGACCCTCTGTGCTGGCTGAACGTAAAACAAAGGAAACCAGCCTGCGAGGGACAGGCTGCTTCTGAAGCAGGGACTCCCAGAGCGAATCCTAGCTGGAGCCTCCGAGCTGTGGGTTTGAGTCTTTCAAACCCTGCAAGCACTCCGCCACTGCTGTGGCCTGGACTGAACATCTGTCCCCGGTAAGTCTTACAATACATCCCGCAGCAAATGTTGATCACCTACCTGCCATCTGTACACAGAACCAGAGGTCTCTAATTACCAACCAACCAAGGTACTTCTAAACAAAGACGATTTTTTTTTTTAACAATGACTATTTTTTAACAATTGCTTTTATTCACCACCCACTGGCTGCACTTTCTAGGGGAAGGCAGCTGGGCAGGATGGGAGGCAGCCCAGGGCCACAGCCAGCCCACCATGCACCGTGCAGGCTCATCCCACATGCGGCTTCTCCCCTCACTACTGCCCGGGGGGAGCCATCTCTAGGCCACAGGGAGGAAAGAGGAGACAGATTGCACAGCTGCCTGTTCTGACCTTTAGAGTGAGTCCTTTTCTGGCCTGAGCATGTTATGTTTATACAAACAAGCACGCTTCTGGTGCTCCCTGGTTATGGTTCTGATGGCCCAAACCCCTGAGGTTCATCAGAGACTGCAAATGCATGAGGTAGGAGTGCAAGCTTTGAGGCCCCCGATCTGAATTACTGAATGAGACGGTCAGAGCTCAAGGAGCCTGGGGCCCTGCGATGCAGCCTCTCTGCATTCTGCACACTGTGTGCGTGTGTGTGTGGAGCGGGGGGACCTGCTCCCGGCAGAGCTGGGGCTGGAGTCCAGGCCTCGCCACTGCTCACAGGTGACTCATGTCCCGTGATTCACCAGGCCACATCTCAGGCTGGGTGGGGGTGGGGGGTCGGTGGAGCACACAAAGTCAGGTACACAGTGTGTGGCCTCATCACAGACTGCATAAGAAAGCTACAGAAAAACTAATGCTACAGTGGAGTTCCTCAGTAACCGTCTGTCACATAACAGCAGAGGAGGTTCCCAGCACATGTGAGGGATGGGAAGAGAGAGGAAGGAATGAGGACAAGAGTAAAATCTGGATAATCTACCAGATGGACACCAGGTTCCTGGGTAACAGGTAAAGGCACAAGCGTGGTGGGAGAGAGAAGACACTCTTTCAAACAGCACACTGTGTTAAGAACAAATTTTAACCCAAAGGTTCCCAGATCTCACTAAGAGACTTCAGTGCGAGAGAGGGGTATGATGACTCAATGCTAGAAAAAATCCACAGGAGAATGAAAATAAAAGCAGTTACTGAAAGAGTAACTATGAAGGGCCATTTCCCCCAGATGAACATGAGACCCGAGCTTTCCATTGGTGGCTGGAGTTCACCAAGTACACGATGGCTCGTGACCCCATCACCCCCTAGAAACTTCCTCGAGCTGAGCGCCTGTCCTGGGAAAAAGGAATTTCTGTGTCTAACTACCACTGACGTGGAGTCTATTCTGATGCGCTCCAACGAGCCTCCCTCACGATCAGGTACCCGTGGATATCTCCACTGGACTTCTGCCTTCTTAGACATGATGGTCCCTTGAACGCCTGCGGGCCTCACTCTCAAGTTCGCACCACCCCCACACAAGCAGGAGGCCGTGTGTTCCCTGCCTGGTGCCTACAAATTCACCCGGGCCAGCAGGCTTGCGTGCCATGCCTCCAGCATCCCTCAGCTTCCAGCTCCCCTGAAGGACTGGTCACAGCAGTTACGATCACTTTCGGATTAAAACCCAGGGGGCGGCACCGCCTGACTGAGCAGCAGGGGACCCGGGGCACGAGCGAGCTGGCAGGCCGGGGCCCAGAGGCTCTCGCGGCAGGGTCTGTGAAGGCAGCCCCGGACACATTTTCAATCGGTGTTAAGAACTGCAAGCATTTTCTTGTTGAAAGAAAATCAAATAAATAAACTAAAAAGGGAAAAAGAAAGAAAAAGAGTGACGGAATAATCAAAGAAAACCCTTCAGAGTGGAAGAGTTTCTTTTCTGTAATAAGCTGCTTTTACTTTGTTTCTTTGGCTCTCACTCCATTGTTGGAGCCTGATCCTCAAAAGATACCCTAGAGGACTCCCTGAAGTCGGGGTGTCTCAGGTCCATGAGAAATTTGGTGGGAGTGAGAATGTGAGTAGAACCTGTGGGAGAACAGAGTCCAGCTGACTGCTTGAACAACGGTACGTTACAGGAACATGCCAACTCAGGCCCATGTTTTATGCAGCCAATGAGGTGCGAGAAAGCAAGACGCGAGCACGCGCACATGCACACAGGCCTCAAGGACAGGCCTCAAGGACAGCCGGCATGCACAAAGCAGGTGAGGCCACGCTGCGGACGTCAGCTGTCTGCGCAAGGCCTCTCCGTGAATCTGCGGGGGCAAATTTATCTCCCTAGGGTTCCACCCCCCAACAGGGAACAGCAAGTCAGGACCAAAGTCGAAGAGGGAGATTTACACCAAAGCCTGGCTGTGACAGCTTCTGCCCAGGAAAGCTGTATTTGAGCTGAGAATTATCAGACACATGCATGCAACACATACACAAGCAGGGGGCAGAGGGAGCTTTATCACGGGGTCCACGTAAAAAAAGGAGAAAACAATACAGGGAGAAATGGCGACCAGCTAGGGAAGTTCCAAGGAATGGGGAGGGGAGGAGAGGATGTCCAGTCTCCCCACTGAATGGTGGTCTCTAGAAAGGGGGTTGACAGTGCCAGGTCCATCTTGACTCACCCAGGAATGGCCACATAGACTGGTCTGCAGAACCTGCTCACTCTGAGAGCTTAGGGGGCACTGTGACTTGGTCACCCCAAAGGGGAGGTGTAAAACGGACACAGCTCAGAGATCAGGGGCAAGGCCAGGGCAGTATGTGCCGATAGCCTTTTGTCAGTGTCAAGAGGCAGCCCAGGAGGTGCAATCCATTTTGTCAAGGGCAAGATGGGGCAAAAGGAAGGCATCTGGAGTTCACTCTTCCCCTTCCAGCCCTAGAAACTGTGGAAGCTCCTGCAGGCATGAAAAAGGAGTAAAGTCTTCTGCTGCCTTTAAGTCAGCTTAATGAGTTGCTTTCTTTCTTCTGGAAAGGAAATGCCAGAAAGGGTATGGCCGACCTAGAAGTGGTAGGAACTGGAAGGGGGGGCGGGATCCCTTAGCAGAGTCCAGCAGTCAGGCCAGTATGCTTCAGGCAATATCTGCTCGCAGGCTGTGTCTGTCCATCTCCAACGGACAGGTAAAGGAGGGGGCGATAATTTACCTTCCATTCACTGAGCTTCTTCTGGATATGAGGCCCAATGCCAGGAAACAGACAAGTCCCACCTCAGGCCCAGTGCAAGGCTGTAAGTGGGTGTTCTTAACCCCGTTTGGTTGGGTAAGGAAATCGCAGCATGGAGAGGTGGAGCGCTTGCTCAAGGTGACCCACTTGGCAGTGGCCAAGCAGGGACGGGAGTCTGGGTGTGTTGGAGTCTGTGCTCGGGCGCTTCCCACCGCTTACAGCTGCCTCTCATCACGAGACAGTGCAGACACGAGGAAAGAACCCTTTGCCCCTTAGCTGCTGCTGTCCACAAACATGTCTAGAGACTAAGTTTTGCAGGGGCAATGGAGAATCGAAGACAGAATGAAACACCAAAGCATGGAATGGGTCAAAGTGCAATGAAGCAGCCCCTTCCCTCTAGAACACATGCCCCCACTCACCTATTAGCACTTCCCACTTTCCATTGGCTTGGGTCACCTCGTAAGCACAACGCATCTCGTTCAGGCTCACGCCCCCAAGGATGAAAATAATGAGGCGGGGACCACTGCGGTACTCCCCTGGGGCCTTATTCTTATGCCAGTGCCCATAGCGGGCGCTGGGGCGGGGGTGAGAGAGGGAGGGAAGGAGGAGAGAGAGGGAAAGAGAGAGAGAGAGAGATTAATTATGTTCATCTGCACTGAAGTATTTAGCACTTCATACCTCCATGACTTATTTACACATTCATTCTGTACACCAGTGACCAAAACAGAGTAGTAGCGAGTGTTGGCCGAGCTGAACCGCTGTGCACACTATCAAGGGGTCTGGCTGCCCACGCTGTGAGCTTGTCACTCTCTTGGAAACATGAGGCGACAGGCAGGCTCGAGTTAGCTTTAAAGTCTGGCGTGTCACCCCCCCCCCTCCAGCTTCGCCCCTCACGGTGGTTGTCAGGCTTCTGCCCTCGAGCGTACAGGTTTCTAGGCTCGTCTGGACCCTTGGCTGGCAGTGAGCGGTGACGGCGGAGTCAAGGCCCGCCGTCAGGTCGGCACGCTGATTCATGCACCGAGCACCTCACTGGGCTATGGTCTCCCCTGGCCCCGCAGTGCCGCCCCGAGGGAGACTCAGCCGTGCCCACCGAGAGCTCGCAGTTTAACTGGGGTGGGTGGGGAGAAGGAAGCAGGTCAGAATCGTGCTACGGAGGAGCTCAGTGCTATCAGGACCCACATGGGAGGGCCTTCTAGCATCATCATCCGGGCATCACGGGAGAAGTCTTCCCAGGAGATGTGACACTGAGCTCCTCCTGAAAGACAGGCATTTCAGTGGTGGGGCAGTTCCCCCCACTGGCCCTGAGCTGCTCTTAGTAAGTCTTCACCTCGTCCTCAGAAACAATGAGAAATGGGTTGCTTCCAGGTTAAGAAAATGGGGGAAATAAAACAAAAAGCAAAACAAGGAGAGAGAGTCTCTAGTGAAATCTCTGCCCTTCTTCCTAATGACAGCGTTAAAAAAAGTCACTTTCTGATCCTGAAGGTGCCAGGGGCACATGGGGTCAACACAGAGAAAATCCTTTGACAGTCTGCCATCGTCAGCCCGCCTGTCTGGGGCACCACCGGGGATTTGGAATTTTACCCCAATGTTGGCAATCGACATTTGGCCTCCACTGGCATCAGAGGGGATGCACGATGCCACAGAGGCCACATGGGCCTGCAGCCTCGGCCCAAGAGAAGGCCTGAAAGTGAGGGTGGGGGCGCCTGGGTGGCTCAGTCCGTTAAGCGTCTGCCTTCAGCTCAGGATCCTGAGATCGAGTCCCGCCTCAGGCTCCCTGCGCAGGGAGCTTCTCCCTCTGACTCTCTCTCTCACCCTCTGTCTCTCATGAATAAATAAATAAAATCTTTAAAAACAAATAAAAGTGAGGGCAGCAGGCTGGGAGGCAAGAGAGATGGCAGGCAAAGCACGAGCAGGAAGATAAGCATGCAGAGTGTTCATCTTGGGAGCTAAATGCTACTCCAGGGCCCCGGCATGCCCTCTTTGGAGCTAGAGATGCTCCTGTTCCAAGCTCAAAGGTTCATTCAGCCTTGACTCTTCTCAGGAGCCACCCCAGGCTCTCACTGTCAAAGAAAAACAGTAGCACCCTGGCTCGGAGGCTGCCACCTCAGGAAAGGTAAGAGATGCTTCTGTGGGTCAGGGAACAGCCTGGACCACATAGACGAGGGAGGCCAAGAAGAGTCTGCAGGCGAAATACCTTCAGACATCCTCACAGAGCACAGAAGGGAAGGCTTCCCGATGCACGGCAGGAGGAGAAAAAGAGGAAACGCCTTTGAAAACAGACCCTGGAAGATATCATGAGCAACCAAGAAAATACACAGTGTTGGAGAACCCAGGGACAGAAGTATGGATTGCTGTCTACTCACATCTGAAATATCTGAGCATCACCAGGTACGTGGCAGAAACCCAATAAACCCAAGGCATCCACACTTCCATCAAGCATGATTCTGAGAAACGTAGCTCTATGCAGACAACATATTCATCCCCTTCAATTGATTAACCAAAAGTGAAAGCAGAACACTCTGAGCACCTACTATGTGCCAGGCTCTGTTTTAGCAACTGAGGCTAAAATAGACACACAAATCGCTGCCCTCGCGAGGCTGACATTCTAATTGGGGGAGACTGGCAGTAAGCAAGAGAAACACAAATATTCTACTACATGCTGGTATGATGTATGGAGTGAACAAAAAAAGGAAGGGGGAGAGGAGGTGTTGGGGGGTGGCTATCATTTTTTTTCTTTATTTTCTGTAACACCTTTATTGAGAGATAATTCAAGTTATACGATTCCCTCATTCAGCGTGTACAATGCAGTGGTCTTTGGTATAGTCACAGAACTGTGGGCCATCACCAGTCAATTTTAGACCATTTTCATCACCCCAGAAAGAAAGTCCATACCCATTAGCAGTCGCTCCCCATTCCACCACCCCAATGCCTGCCCCCCATCCCCAGCAATCACTCATCTACTTTCTATCTCTACAGATTTGCCCACTCTGGGCATTTCATACAAATGAAATCATACAATGTGTGGACTTTTGTGACTGGCTTCTTACACCTAGTATAATGTTTCCAAGCTTCACCCATGTTATGGCACAAGTCAGTGCTTCATTCCTTTCTTAGGCTGGATAATATTCCATTGTATGAATACACTATGTTTTGTTTACCCATTTATCTGTTGATGGAAATTTGGGTTATTTCCACTTTTGAGCTATTACGAATAGCACAGCTAGGAACACTGGTGTAATGTTAAAAAGGATAGTTAGGGAAGGTGGAGGAGATAAGGGGCAAGCCACACAGATATACTGGGGACAGATCATTTCAGGCAGAGGGAAAAGCAAGTGCAAAGGTCCTGAGGCAGAAGTAAGCCTGACATTGCAAAGAAGGAAGCTAGTGAGGCAGAAATGGAGAGAACAAAGGGAGGAGCAAGGAATGAGAGTGGTGGGAAGCCAGAGGGTGAAGGGCCTGCACTCTGGCTGTGATGAGAAGCAGTGGGAGGGTTCTTGTGGATACTGCTGCTTCGTAACAGGACCACCCGACAACCAACCAGAGATGGGCCCACTTCTCCCACTCACTGGCTCAGGGTTCTCACTCACCTGACCGCGGTGGTACTAAAGGAAGCAGAGGAGCGAGTAGAGATGTAAGGGTAGTGCTTGGTATCAAGTTTGTCTTCAATTGTGTCCTGGAAAGAAAAGAGACAGATATTGGGCTTTTGCCATTTGTTTGAGAAGGGCCAACAGAACCAAGGCAAGATGGTTCAAAGAACAAGTCACTTAGCACAGTGACATGGCCAAGTTTGCAACAACCAGCACCCCCCCGGCCTGCTGCCCGCTCTAAGTGCCTAGCACGGTGCTCCGCAAGGACCAGACGCCCTACGACTGGCTGGTGCGCGGAGATCAGTCTTCAGGGCTGCTTCTTTAAAAGTTAAAAAACAGGGCGCCTGGGTGGCTCAGTCGTTAAGCGTCTGCCTTCGGCTCAGGTCGTGATCCCAGGGTCCTGGGATCGAGGCCCGCATCGGGCTCCCTGCTCGGCAGGAAGCCTGCTTCTCGCTCTCCCACTCCCCCTGCTTGTGTTCCCTCTCTAGCTCTCTCTCTCTCTGTCAAATAAATAAATAAAATCTTTAAAAAAAAAAAATAAATAAATAAATAAAAGTTAAAAAACAAACAAACAAACAAAAAACTGCAATGGGGCGCCTAGCTGGCTCAGTCCGAAGAGCACGCGACTCTTGATCTTGGGGTCCTGAGTCCAAGCCCCATGCTGGGTATAGCGATGACTAAAAAAAAAAAACAAACTTTAACAAAACTGCATTCATTTTTCTTGCTTCCCTTCTAATTTGTTTTTTTTTTCTTCTACATTCTACGTGAGGTTATAAATGTTGCATTCTGTCCAATAAATTCCTGACACTTGCCATCAGTCTTGGAGAAACTAGGCATAGGCACAGTGTCTCAGGCAAGACAAGACCTTACACCTTCAGTTTCCCAAGGGTCTAATTATCCAGGGGGCGGATTCCAGCTATGCACCTCCTGCTGTCTAGAACTCCTCCTAACAGCTACCATGGGAAGCCCCCCCCCCCACACACACACGGTTCTTCAGGGGGAGGGGGAGAGGGGCAGGAAAAGGGAGCAGAGAACAAAGGAGCAAAGGAGATAGGGGGTGGGCTTTAATTACATTACAAAGAAACGTAACCGGTTCCTAGATGTTCATGTTCACCCATCCTTTTGGTTTGTGGGTTTTAAAAACAGGAAGTTGACTCACTATATATATTTAAAGTATACTTATTTTAATAAGTCCGCAGGAATACGGACTGCTTGAACTGACAAAGGAATTCTGGGAAAGTCCCCTCATTGTCAGGATCCCAGTCTTGTCCACCTACGGAGAGCAGGAGCTGGACAAGGTAGCTCCAAGACCCACCCTGAAGGTCCAGTGGGGCAGGATTCTAAGCGGGGTTTCTTGAACTACAAGCAGAGAGCAGAGAGACACCTCACATTCACAGATACGAAAACACCTACTATGTCCAAGGCACAGTGTCAGAGGACACATGAGTTGAGGGCAGAGGTCAAGGTATAAAAAGCTGACTCCACACACTGAACAGATACGTGTATGTGAAGGGCATCCCCGACACACTACAGGAGTCTGGGGCAGCCTCTTCGGTGCTGGGAGGTCAGACAGGGGCAGTGCATGGGAACCGTCAGACCTGATGGGGATTTTGAAGGAAATCAGGGCTCAGAAGTGAAAAGGGAGAGCACCGCAGGCAAGGGATGGATGTGAACAGAAGAGCAGAGGCAGAAACATGCCTGGCAGGGTCCCTGACTGACAGGGTGTCTTAGGGAGGGACTGGCTCGGGTCGCATCCCAAAGGCCCCTCCACACACACCTGCACCCTCGGAGTGGCGCTCGTTACTCATCTGACCTATAGGCGCTAGATGTGTTTGGTCCTTTGGATACAGCACCATTGAGGGGTCTCTACTCTGGGGCTATGTCACATAGATCGTGGGGGTCTGCATTTGGTGGCCTCTGGGGACAGCTCTCCCTAAACCCTCAGGACAAGGCTATGGGGCCTAGAAGAGCCCTGAGACTGGATACAAATCCTCTGGGACAGATAACCCCAGGCTATCACCACCAGCCCACAGCAGGTGAAGCCGGAGGCCTCTGGGCCTGTAGGCAAAGAGCCCCAGGCCCTGGCTGTCCCCCCCACACCCTCACAGCCAACCCTCACTGACCTCCATGATGTCTTTAATGATTGGGGTCCACCGCGAGAGCTGGTAGGTCTGCTCGCTGATGCGCTCCTTCCGCTCTGGCTTGCTCCTGCGGCGCAGTGTGGACTGAGCGCAAACACATGTGACATTAGATGGAGTCAGGGGTCATCTGGGCCCCTGCGACTTTGCTGGCCCTTGGAAATCGCTCCTGAGGACTCCCTTCAGAGAGTCAGCACTGGCAGAGTACGAAGTGGGAGGGGTTTTCCTGGAAAAGTCCAGCGTGTGCCCCTTGGGCTTTCGCCCAAGAACCTGGAGCAAACTTGGTTCTTTAAAGCCATGAAAAATGGCAAATGTGGGTCAAACATATAAGTGTCATTCAAAAAACTCCTGGTAGTGGGGTCCCTCGGTGGCTCAGTCAAGCGTCTGACTCTTGGTTTCAGCCCAGGTAATGATCTCAGGGTCATGGGATTAAGGCCTGCGTCGGGCTCTGTGCTCAGTGGGGAGTCTGCTTGAGATTCCCTCTCCTGGGACGCCTGGGTGGCTCAATCAGTTAGGTGTCTACCTTTGACTCAGGTCTTGATCCCAGGGTCCTGGGATCAAGTCCCATATCGGGCTCCTTGCTCAACGGGGGGCCTGCTTCTCCCTCTGCCTGCCACTCCCCCAGCTTGTGTGCTCGCTTGCTCTCTCTCTCTGACAAATAAATAAAATCTTAAAAAAAAAGAGAGAGAGAGAGAGATTCCCTCTCCCACTCCCTCCCCCTCTGCCCCTCCCCCCACTGGTGCATGCATTCTCTCTCTCTCCCCATCTCTCTAAAGTAAATAAATAAAATCTTAAAAAAAAAAAAAAATCCTGGTAGTTAAAAACATAGTTTGCTTCAATTATAGGAGAAAAGACTGTTTTGGGTAGGACTTGGTCTTTGATTTTGCTTTGACAGTCTGGGTGCATGAGTAAACCATCTCCATTCCCATTTGGGTGCCTCTTGCGAAAAAGGGTCTAAAAACACCAAACTACCTAGGTTTGGTAGTTCTAGGTCTCTGGTCTGGGCTCAGGGACAAAGTTTTTGACTCTAAGATTCCAAAAGAAGTACATTTGCAACTCCAGCTTTATAGCACCCTTGTGTGAACAACTCCCCATAGGAAGAAAGTAGAGAGTGAGGTTCCTAGCAGAGAGATCTGAAGAGTGCTTGGGCCTCTTCCTTGAGTTCTAGAGCCCCCCGACCCCCAGCCTCTTCTAGAGTGTGCAGTGTGGTCGGGCTTCCCAGACACCCTGCCCTGGCCTGGTTCTGAATCATCACCAGTGAAGAACCAAGTGGCAAACCTGCTTGATGCTAACTAAGCATTGTGCTCTCACCCTCAGAGAAGATGCTGGACCTGGGTGTGAAAAAGCAGACCAGACTGACCTCAACACACAGAGAATGAAGCTGGCGTGACTCCTGTTTGAGGCTGGTGCAGACACAGCTCAGCTTTAATGACTCTGTGCACATCTTGGTTCTGGGAGTAACACTTCTATTTTATTATATCTCTATACCTTTATTCTCCGATTCTATGTTTTTTCTTTCTCAATGTTGAGTGTATGTATCATAAGCCACCTTAAGTAAATCGGGAGAAAAGATAAGACACGCCAGCTTCTCTTCTGCCTCTCCCTCCCCATATGCAAGCCTGGCCCCTTACATCAGTGACGATGGGCACCCCCAGGTGCGCCATGTTGGTGATGATCTCGCTGTCCTCTGGGGGGATCTGGGCATGCTGGATCAGTTTATTCAGGTTCTCCTCAGTGATGCCTGTGAGAACAAAACCCCTGGTCACCACACCCAACCACCATGCATCACACACTCAGAAGCAGAACCAGTTGCCTGAGGGGGGACAGTGCCCCTTCTCAGGGTTAGTAGAAATGAATCTTCACCACATCAACTTTACTGTAAGATGAGGACAAAATCAGCATTTCGATTCCACTCTAGCCACTCTGTCCCAGGCTTTGACCATCAGCAACTGCCCCATTATGGTCTATATTTCCACCCGTCTCCTGCTTCTCAGCCATCCCTGCCCACCCCCACCCACATCGAAGTCAAGAGTCTCAGTGTCCATCTCCTGCACAATGGACACTTATGGGCAACTATAATGCGGGTAAAAATCAGTTATTTAAAGGCAGAGTTACCAATGTGATGCAAGTATCTGGCAGACATGCTCTCACAAACTGGCTTTGCAGTCAGTGGCCTCTCCCCGCTCCCACCCGTCCTCTTCCAGAGACGCCACACCTTTATTACCTCTAGAATTAATTGCCTCTAGTTGCAACACATTTGCTTACATTTCCCCAAATGTAAAGAGCCCCTGGGATCTCCGTATTAAATATCCTTTCCGGGGTGCCTGGGTGGCTCAGTCATTAGGCGTCTGCCTTCGGCTCAGGTCATGATCCCAGGTTCCTGGGATCGAGCCCCGCATCGGGCTCCCTGCTCTGCGGGAAGCCTGCTTCTCCCTCTCCCACTCCCCCTGCTTGTGTTCCCTCTCTCGCTGTGTCTCTCTCTGTCAAATAAATAGATAAAATCTTAAAAAATATATATATATCTTTTCCATGTCTCCTAAACACTTTTCCACTTTGTCTTCTTTCTCCCACCTGCCTCATTTGCCCAAGGAAGGGCCTCTCCCCTCTTCTCTATCCCACCATTCCTACCATTCTTCAAAAAGATGTAGAGAAGGATGATGCGGATTTTGTCGTAAGTGCTGACATTTGCATCCAGCAGAATGGGGACGATGGCTCTCATGGGGTCCTTGATCTTCTCCCCTTCAGCATCCGTGCCCATGGCCAGGTCCTGCAGAAAACACACCACACTGGCCCCATTCCTGGCGACGGTCTGGATGGATGGGAACTACTAGACAACTGGTGGTCCATAAACGGGATTTGTCGCTTGGCTGGGGAAGGTCCTATGCAGGGGCTTCTGCTCTCACAAGGCCCTGTAATCAGCACTGGTGTCATCAGCATTGTTTTATATGGCATCAGTGAGAAGTGATGACAGCCCCAGGGTTCACTTTGCAAAAACAGAAACCACCATGATTTTTTTGCCATCTTGTTTGAAGGTAGGCAGCTCCCTCCGGGTGAGTGCCCGTGTACCTGCGCTGACTCGGGTCAAGACTCAATCCTGGTGGGGCCTCTAGAGGTACAAAGCCCTGTTGAGGGATTGGGGCTGAAAGGGTTGCCTTCCCACACATGAAAAGCTTTGGCATCTTAAGGGGCCACTGCCTGGCTAGACTCTTCCCATGTGCTCCCCCTTGGTGCTGAAGGACATGTTTTTTGAGTTTTGAGCTACTCTATGTTTTTGACCTGTTTTTAATCTTCCAACCACTTTCAGGGCGAGGAGAAAAACAAGGGAAATCCAACCCAGGGAGATGAAGGAGGAGAGAGGGGCTGGCAAAAGAGGGAGGATGAGAGAGAGCACAGTGACGGCCCCCGCTTCATGACTCAGGCAAGAGTCACATCCACTGTAGAGAGACCAGAGAAGGCTGCACATCAGCCTCAGGAAACCATGAACCATTCACTCTGTTCTCAGAGACCAATGGCTGCAACCCTCCCTGGAGCGTCTGAGGGAGAGAGCCAGGAGGAAGTCACAGTGCCTTTCTGTCCTGACCTGGGATGTCCTACATCATGTCCTCCACACTCTGGGCTCGCCTGAAGGTTCCCTCCTCTAAAGACCCCATGAGTCCATAACCATCATGGTCTCGAGTTCGTGGTCTGTCCAGGCCGAGGAACGTGGGTGCCCCCAGGCCCCTTCACCTCTCAGAGCTACCACCATCCTCAACAGACTTTTGTGCAGTGGGACCTGAGTCTAATACTCTCTAAAGGTCCAATTAAATGTAACGAGTTCAACAAATACTATGGAGCACTTCTGAAAAAATGTACGCTTCCAAGGATTCATCCTGACTGCATTTTACTGATATAGGGATGCCCTATTTTCCAGACAGTCCAGTTCTTTTGGAGAGGATGCCCTGTGCTTGCCAAGATCGCCCATGAAACTAATGGACTTCTGCAGGGTCACTTCCCCTTGGAAGAGCGTCAATGAATCAGGACAAGTCTGACAAACCCAAGCTGGCCTGTCACATCACGCTGGAAGATGTAAATCTTAGCTTCACACTGCGAACCTGAGCCGTTCTTTCTCACCACGGCTTCACACTCGCTTAATGCCCTCCCTTGCCTTGGAAGCTGACCCTAGCTGAGGAATGTTCTCACACTTGGAGAATGGAGGGCCAGGATTAGTGACTCCACACAACACTCCTGGAAAATGTGGCAGCATTGTTATTTCCTTTTGCAGATGAGGAAAATAAAGCAGAAATAGGCACATCAAACAAATCAGTGACAGAGACAGAATTCAAATCCCAAACTGCTGACTTTCAGTCCTAATCGTGATCAGGGAGGCTGTGGGTGAGTTTCTGACATGCTACTGCACTAGCTTTTCTCAGCATCTAGGTCTCCAAAGCTGGTGTGGCCACAGCAGGAGAAAAATAAACTCAGAATATAAAACTCAGCCAGCCTTGTCAGTGTAGGGCTCAGAGATCCATATATCTCTCTTCAGACATTCCAAGGAGCCAGTAGAAAGTCAGACATGCAAAATCCAAATGACACAGCATTCCAGACCAATCTAGTCCCTACCATTGAGAGTGGAAGTGCATTGATTGGCTCCAGAGTTGAGACAACGTGATCTAGTAGACTTCTATATCCTATGATTCTGCGGGATGTTCAAGGTCAGATGTTACAATTCAGCTGGGTCAATGGGCATGGCAGAAAGAGAAGGAAAAGGTTCTACCTGTTCCACTCGGCAGAGTTTATCCACGGTGCCTTGGTAATGCTTCATGCAGTCTTCGGCCAGGTGCAGGTGAGTCGAATACTGGGAAAAAACAGAGAGTGTGTGATCAAGAAATCACTCACTCACAAGAAATCACTCATGCAACATCTACTGAGCTCCTACTACGTATAAACACTATGCAGTGCAAAAAGGAGATTCCAGCCTCATAAAGGAGATAAAACATGCATTCCAGCAGGAACACAAACATCATGACAGAAAATTCTGTGTGTCAAAAGAGAGGGACAAATTGCATTCCTAAAGGAGGCAAGTGGAGGGAGGAATCCTTTATGAGGGTAGGGTGGTACAATGGTTCTACAATGTATCCACGAATTCTTTGATACCCCTTCTTCTAGGAGGTGGAGCTTAATTCCCCCCTCCTCGAGTGTTGGTTGGATTCAGTGACTCGCTTCTAACAGAGTGTGGAGGACATGATGTAGGACATCCCAGGTCAGGACAGAAAAGGCACTGTGACTTCCTCCTGGCTCTCTCCCTCAGGTCACTCACTCTGGAGGAGGCCAGCTGCCATGTCATGAGCACATTCAAACAGCCCAGGGGAGAGGCTCATGAGGTGAGGAATTGAAGGATAAAGAGAGAAAAGATGAAGAGGAGAAAAGAAAGTCATAGGAAATAAAAGTTATCCAGACTTTCAGCTTTTCCTAATAAAACTGGAAGCTGATTAAAAACTTGTGGATTTCAATGTATCAGTCAGTACAGTGGGGCTCTGAGAGGTCTTACTGCAACTGTTTATACTCAAGATTCAAACCCATCATTTGGGATGGTCGTACCTTGCTGAGCTCTTTCTGGTACTGGGGCATCTTCTTCAGCATCTGGGACAGGTCCCGCATGGTAGTCTACAAGGGGAAGGAAAACATATGGTCTCACTCCAATGGCCCTGACCTAGGAGGCTCTGCAAGGGTGGTGGGCACAGGGCAGGACAGGAGCCAGCACCAGACTTCCAAGTGCATGCTCAGAAACTCTCGAAGCTATTAAGCCCAAGATCACCGTGGGTTTAGATTTCCAGGCCTCTGGTTCAAAAAATTATTGATCCAAATACCATAACTATCTTATAGGTGGGGAAGTGAACTCCAAAGGGTAGCAATTATGTTTTATTTATTGGACTAGAAAGTTCCTGAGAGCATAATTCTTGCCAGGAAAAAGCAATTTTTCTCCCCCGTGCGGCCTTTCTGCTTACTCAGCTCAAGCAGTCTTGAAATTGAGTTCACATTTCACCCCAGCAGAAAGGCTACAGTTGTGTAGACAGGTAGCAAGAAGGAAGAAGCTGGGAAAGGGCTGGGATGTGCATCCTGACAGGTGAAAGAGGTCTGTTTACTTGCTAACTGTGTGACCCACCTAATTCCACTCTTATCCAACAAAAATTTATTGAATTACTACTATATACCAGGTGAGGTGCTGGAGATACAAGAACAGAACAAACAAACAAAAAAGAGAGCTTCCTGCCTTTTTGTGGAGCTACCATCTAGCAGAAGAGCCATTCCGACTGAGATGATTAGTGTTCTTCGGAAAATCACAAGTGTGGATACAGAGGTGCAGAGAGGCACCTCACTAGTCTGGGGGCGGGGGTAGGGAAGGTTTCCCTGAGAAAATGATGCCTGAGCCAAAGGACCAGGACTTCACAAGGCAAGGCCCAGGCAAGGAACTCAGGCATGGCTGGAGCAAGGTGGTGGGTACAAGCGGGTAGGGGGCAGACCTAAGAGTCTGGGGAGCCTGATGGCCTGGTGCTATAAGGTGTGTCCATGAGTGAGTGAGACTTGATTCTACTGGGAACAGAGTCACCAAATGGTTTTAAGCAAGCTTAAAATACAGTCAGAGCTGTATTTGCCTTGACCACGATGGGTAAACCACCTCTGATGAACCCATGTCAGGGTAAGGAGAGGACCAGGCAAGTTATGAATTCTAATTCCACCACAAGCTAAAAAAGGTTTCATAGTTCTTCTGGCTTAAACTGAATTATGATCTAAAACAGTAAATATTAATCTTTAGGGTAACAAAATGAAGATCTCTATAAACATCAAAAGATGAGGGCTCCGATCTCAATCTTGAATGCAAAAATAAGACAAAATGATATCAGATGAAGAGGTGACAATAACTCACTAGTCCTGTGCCATGGAGGCATCCTGCCGACCAGCTCTCAGAAAGAAGACAGGGATTAGCCTAAAGGACATGGGAGCTCTAGTATGCATTTACCTTCTCTCCAGTATTCATTCTCTTGCTGGAAGAAAAGTCTTTCAGAGAACGGGTGACTTCCCTAGAAGACAGAAGGAGGCAGCTAAGTTTCGCAGCAACGCCTTGGGCCTCCATGTGGACGCCACAGAAGTGCTGCGAGGTTCTTCCTTCAGGAACATGTGGCAAGTCTTCCTGCCAGTAAGGTATGCATTTAAAGTGATTTTTGAAGAAGAGAGAGAGGGATACATCATTTTCCTAACTAATATTCTAAAGCAGGGTCTCCAGAGGGGGGTGTACGGGATGATTGGAGAGAAGAAATTATTAGTACATCTATTTATGTTTACTTTACTCCATCCTTAAATTTATGCTTTTGTATATACTGTAAAACATACATATTACTACAATTAACTATATAGTTAATTCATAAATAAACTTGCATATTGGAAATGTGAAGCAACATTTTCCTAAGGTTGAGTGATCCGAAAAGTTTGGGGCCACTTACCTGAACAACTGAACTATCCAAGACTGTGTTATTTTCCCACTCTTCCTTGTGAACTTACTGAGGATATCACCAACTCAATGTAGCAGACAGAATGTCTTTCTGCAAGGGGCACCTGGGTGGCTCAGTCGTTAAGTGTCTGCCTTTGGCTCAGGTCATGATCTGAGGGTCCTGGGATTGAGCCCCGCATTGGGCTCCCTGCTCGGCAGGAAGGCTGCTTCTCCCTCTTCCTGCCTGCTTCTCCCTCTCCCACTCCCCCTGCTTGTGTTCCCTCTCTCGCTGTCTCTCTCTGTCAAATAAATAAATAAAATCTTTAAAAAAAAAAAAAAAGAATGTCCTTCTGCAAAAGCAGAATTTTTATTTATAGCTTAAAGGTCTTAGAAAAACATTCAGGTGTTAGGGGCACCTGAGTGGCTCAGTTGGTTAAGCATCTGCCTTTGGCTCAGGTCATGGTCTTGGGGGTCCTGGGGTCAAGCCCTGGTGCCAGTCTGGTGGGGCTCCCTGCTCAGTAGGGAGTCTGCTTCTCCCTCTGCCTCTGCCCCCCACCCCCGACTGTGCACTCTCTCTCTCAAATAAATAAACAAAATCTAAAAAAAAAAAAAAAAATTCAGGGCGCCTGGGTGGCTCAGTCGTTAAGCGTCTGCCTTCAGCTCAGATCATGATCCCAGGGTCCTGGGATCGAGCCCCACATTGGGCTTCCTGCTCAACGGGAAGCCTGCTTCTCCCTCTCCCACTCCCCCTGCTTATGTTCCCTCTCTCACTATCTCTCTCTCTGTCAAATAAATAAAAAGATCTTTAAAAAAAAAAAAAAGAAAGGGGCGCCTTTCGTCTGCCTTCGGCTCAGGTTATGGTCCCAGGGTCCTGGGATTAAGCCCCGCATCGGGCTCCCTGCTCGGTGGGGAGCCTGCTTTTCCCTCTCCCATTCCCCTGCTTATGTTCCCTCTCTCGCGGTGTCTCTATCAAATAAATAAATGAAATCTTAAAAAAAAAAATTCAGGTGTTAGAAACATTTTGAAACATCTTCAGAGCAAGGTACGGGTGCTGTATATACACACTAGCTCTTGCTTGGAAATTTTAGGGATGACAACAGCGGAAGAAGATGACACACCGGCTATATAAAAGAAAATCGAATTGATGCAGTGTAATCTGGATCTTTCAGTGGAAGGAACTGGCTTTATTTATTTATTTATTTTTAAGTAGGCTTTATGTCTAACGTGGGGCTTGAACTCACGACCCTTAGATCAAGAGTTGCGTGTTCTACTGACTGAGCCAGCCAGACGCCCCAGGCACTGGCTTTAAACATTTAGTGTTTACAAAGCATTTCCTGAGAGCTACAGATGTTTTCTAAAAATACTAAGAGCTACCTGAACACAGAGTGGATTTTCTCACTTGGCGAAGCTGGTGTCACTCGAGCTGAGATTAGAAGGGCTTCATCATCACTGGTTATCATGTGGGTGAATTCATCCACTGAGCAGCTCTGTGCAAGCTGCCCAGAGTGTGCACATGAGCAACTGCCATCTGGAGAAAGGGTTTTGCCTGCACTCTGGGGTGAGCCCTGGAGCTGGGGCGGCGGGGTGGCCGGGGTCCCTGGGGAGGGGCGGAGGCAAGGGGCTCTTACTGGGACACTTCCGCGATGTGCTTGTGGCGCAGTGCTATCCAGAGGTCGTCATCCTCGTCCAGGAGCACCTCCTTCACCCGTGCCTCTCCAATGCCACTTGTCTCGTACCTGGAGAGGAGACATCCCCACGAAGTTCATCCAACCCCGTCCGATTTGTAACAGACGAGAGCTTACGGTCTCGGCCATCTGAGGGGTCACTGTCCGCAGCAGGTGTGCTGCATCAGCACCTGACACAGCAGCAGTTTCTCGGGCAGGGAGAGACCCAGAGTCAATGTTTTAAAATCTGCAGGGTCAGCCGGTATGTGCTCAAGTCAGGATACAGGTGGGTCCAGAGCTACTTGTAAGGGAAAGTCAGAGATCACGCTTGCTCCTTCCTGGGAAGGACCAGGATACCATCCTCAAACATGTGGTACCTAAATTTTCAGTTTTAAAATCAGGTACCTGCAACAGGTCCTCAGCATATTTTTACATGTGAAATCACGAACATCTAAGGGAAAGCAAGAATTACAAGTACCAACAGGGAGGAAAACTGACATTCAGTCACATTTTTAGAACCTTAGTTTTGAAACCACATGAGAACAATACAGTCTGTTTCCAAAAAAAGAAAAATTAGTTTTTAGAAACTGAGTTTTGGGTGATTGTTACCAAGAAAAATGTTGTTTATAACGAAGAAAACAGCTCCTTTGCAAATAAAGTTCAGTAAGAAACTTCTGTTGATATATTTTCTTATATTTCATGACCTATAAATAAGAAGTTTTAACTCTGAATAAGCTATGCACACATGTGGGTGCACAGACACACACATCCACACACCTCAAGCAGGCTCTGAGCTGAGGTGACATGAGCCGTGAACTAAAGATCTAAAGTTCTTGTTCTCCCCCAAAGGGGCACGAGCTCCTGGCTGCTAATGCCACATAGATTTGGGAACTCACAGAAAAGCTTGCAGGCTCATTAGCAAGACTCTATCAATACACCTGCTTTCCCTAGGATGAAAGACATCCTTTTTCTCAGGTTAGAGGTGCATTTGGTTTGCTTGCAAAGCCGTACTGGGTCTGTACACTTACTTGTATACATCATTTTCAATGGGCAGCAGGTCATAGCTCATAGCCTGAAAAGTCAGTTCGTGAAGCACGGGGGAGCTGGGGTCGAAGCCGCGGTCCAGGATCAGGAGCTGGGAGCGCGCCTTGTCTGGGCCCTGGAAGGACAGACACAGGGAAGGCTTTCACAAGCCACCCATACAACTCCAGTCTCTCCCACTGGTGCAGCTGCCCCTCCTGTAAAAGCAGCCCCAGGAAGTGACCTCTGAGATAAAACCTGCCAAAATAGCACTGACTAGTCCATTTGCTGCTTGACAGGAACACCAGTAAACACCATGCAAAAATCCAGTATGCCTATTTCCTAATGAGGGTCCTTTAAAGTAGATCCAAAACTGTGGCTGGGGTCCAGAGTGAGCTTATGAAGGAGAGCACCACCTGGGTTTGCTTATAAATAGGGTGACCCACCATCCAGTCTGCCTGGGACCCAGGGGTTCCCAGGACCCGGGACTTTTAGTTTTAAAATTATGATAGTGATAGAACAGTTCTGTCCTGATTGCAGTGGGGGTTATGTGAATCTCTACATGTGATGAAATCGCACAGAACCATCCACACATGCGAGCACACGTACAAACTAGTCAAATGTGATTAAGGGCTGGAGACTGTGCCAATATCAATTTTCTGGTTTTGATACTGTACTTACTATTGAGGGTGTTCCCAGGACACAGGACTTTCAGTGCTAACCCTGGGCAAGTCCCAGCAAACAGACACAGGTTGGGCACCCTACACGGAGCAGAATCTGCATCCCCCCCACCCAATGCTTGAGCATCTCACTGAAGGCCAGTGGCGCCCACGCACACTCTGGGAGCGACAGAACCCAGCTGTCCCCAGGACTGCCATACAAACACTGTGGTCACTTGGCGAGAGAGCCACGTGCACCAAGTCCAGACTTACCTCGCCCATTGTTGGGTCATCGGCTTTGTAGGCATCGAGCTTGTCCTGGATTAGCTGAGCCAGCAAAGCATTGTCCTTGTATTCCCTGACAAAGGAGGAGTGACAACAGGGTGAACTGGCCATGCACCCACCCGACGGCGCTGACTGTCCTCAGGGTGGAAGGCAGGAAGTGCAAGGAGGGTCAGGGGAGATAAGCTTCACCTGTATTGTTCTTTTACACTGAGGATATATTCATGTATTACACATACAATTTAAAATGACAAATAAAATGCTTTGCTCAGTGCCTACAACATAAATGATTTTCTAGTTTCTTTTTTTTTTTTTTTTAAAGATTTTATTTATTTATTTGACAGAGAGAGAGTGTGCAAGAGCAGAGGGGAGGAGCAGAGGGAGAGGGAGAAGCAGGCTTCCCGCTGAGCAGGGAGCCTGATGTGGGGCTCGATCCCAGGACCCTGGGATCCTGACCTGAGCCGAAGGCAGACGCTTAATGACTGAGCCACCCAGGTGCCCCTCTAGTTCCTTTTAAAAAAAAAATCCAGGGGCACCTGGGTGGCTCAGTTGTTAAGCATCTGCCTTCAGCTCAGGTCATGATCCCAGGGTCCTGGGATCGAGCCCCGCATTGGCCTCCCTGCTCAGCGGGAGGTCTGCTTCTCCCTCTCCCACTCCCCTTGCTTGTTCCCTCTCTCGCTGTGCCTCTCTCTGTCAAATAAATAAAATCTTTAAAAAAAAAATCCAAATGGATATAGAGGCAGTCTTTCCCACTGGCTTCAGAAAAACCACCACACTTCAACAGAGGGTCCTGGCCATCCACTCTCCTCCCATGATCAGGTTGTCTGAGCCTCACCCACCTGATTCTCACTTCCCTCAATTCAAATCCCCTTGGGTCTTGTTTTGTGTTGCTCGCAGGTGACACTTCTGCTGGCAGAGCCAGAAAGATGTAAGTGAGAGCTGGTGGACCTCTCCCCTTGGCCAGGCCTGACAGCACTTCCTGGGGCTCCTCCCAGCTGTATAGAGTGTGTGTCTACTGCCTGTCACCTGGCCAGGCTCAGTGCTGAAGCAGCTCCGTTCCCATTCCACCCCCTCCACAAATGAACTCCAAGCTCCCCCGACCCTCTGGCCTGGCCCCCATTTCTTAATTTCCACCGGGCTTTTGTCAGGGAATACCAATAATAGAGGGAGGGGCTTTTCCGTGGCTGCACATTCCAGCAGACAAGGAGTCAGTAAGGACAGGCCGCCACAATGGTCCTTGGCACCGCCAGTTCAGGCCCTTCGCTCCCCCTGCAGCGGCCACCCCCTGGGTCTCCCTGCCTCACTGCTGCTCTCACTCCCCCATGCAAATTCCCCCCAAAGGTCCCCACTGATAACCACTAAATGACATAATCCCAAGCCTGGCCTCCAGGGCCTCCAGGAATGGCTTCAGAGTTGCCCCACTGAGTTGCCCTCCAGAGACGCCCCACAGCCCTCCACAGTGACTCTGCCAGAATGCCAATCCTCCTCAAATTTGCCCTTTGCTTTCCCAACTCCAAACTTCCGTTCATCCCAACGGCAAGAGCCAACTGTCCACACAAAGTACGCTGTGCTCCTCATTGGTCTAGTGAAATCCGAAACTGCCCTTTAAGACCTTGTTCAAATGTCACCTCTGGTCTGAAGCCCTTCTTGACCCCCTCAGCTCAAAGGGCCCTCTCCCGACTCTGGATGTCCAGGCCCTTGTCCTGTGCGCGGGCACTGGTCTCGCAGGCCCTGCAGTTTAGGGGTGCACACCTTATGCACACAGGTGTCGGTATGCGTGTTACCTTCCCTTCTAGATCAAGGGCTTCTAAGCGCCGGGGCTGTGTCTTCAAGATAAGTACTCTCTCCCCAGCACTAAGCACACAGCAGATAAGTAGTAAGTGAATGACTTTATAAAATCTAGGGAATATGTCCTTTGGAGAATTATCCTTGTATTTTTTCTTACTCCAGAACACCTTCTACAAAGACGGTATTTGTTTTGAAAGGTTAGAAAGAGCTAAAAAACCACAGGAAGCCTGGATTGTGGTTACACAGGGGTTCACATTTAGCTATTCAGTAATTGAATATATATATTTCATGCCCTTTTCTGGATGCACTATTACATTTCACAATAAAATTTAGAGACTATCAAAAACATTGGAAGAACGATTATAAATGCAAGATACTCAAATCTTGACCCTCTTGAGACAACTGCCAGAGGAATCTCAAGATAAAAGGAAGCTACTCGCCCAGTGGGCACATGGAGGCCGCTGAAGGCAGACTGGCATGCTGCCTTACCCCCGGTACCGCACAGCTGGGTACTCCTTCAGGGTGGCACACAGAGTTGCAATCTGCTCTGCCAGGCGTTCCAGTATAGGATTCTTCATCTGAGCCTTGTGGGGACTGTAGAAGCTCTGGAAAGAGTCTGCAGAGTCCAAGGAATACACCTGAGAAGGAAAAGAAACAAGAAAAAAAAATTATATAATATATATCATGTTTGCATCCAGAATGGTGAACCGTTGGGAGTTTTCTCCAACCTTGGTAGTGAGTCTATAAACATATTCTCATTTATTCTACAAATATGTGCTGGGTGTCTGCTGCAGGCCGGTTATTGTGCTAAACACTTGGGAACTATCAGTGACCAAAACATGACTGTCCTCGAGGAGTGTGCAATCTTACAAAAGAATAACATAACCATAAACAATAAGCATAATGAAAAGTAAACTATATGATATGTGAGAAACTGGTTTAAGTGTATGAGAACATGACAGAGCAGGGAAAGAATGCCTGGAGGGCCGCCGGGAGGGAGGACAGCAGGCCTCCTTGAGAAGGTGATGTACGAGCAAGGGCTTGAAGGAGGTGAGGAGTTTCTCACCAGCAGGAGACTTTCACATGGAGGCAATAGCTAGCGCCAAGGCCCTGGGGCAGGTATGTGCTCAGAGTGTCTGATGAACAATGAGGAGGCCAGAAGAAGAACAGGAGAGGAGATTAGTATAAGACCTTCTAGGCCATTATGAGTTTAGGTTTTTATAAGTAAGGGACAGGCTGGAAATCATCTGTGACTGGGGCAGATAAAGGAGCTTTTTATGGATTTGATAATTTCCTATCCTCAGTAATACACTGTCAGTATTTTTCTTCTTATTCTAGAAGTTTAAAATTTCCTCTTAAATTACCTAGTCTATCAGCTATCAGTAATTTCTCAGAATCTCACTTTTGTCAACTACCTTGATCTTCTAGAAAACCTGTGGTTAAAAAAAGTTTATTACTTTTTAAAAATATATGAAATGTAATCTGGTTGAATATACTAAAGTTGTGTTTTGTTAAATCCAGGTAGGCTCATACAGAGAAAAAAATTCCTGCCTTTAAGCTGGAAACAGGCCTGACGTTAAGTGCTGAGGGAAAGACACTGTCTTTAAGTGTTCACACTGTATGTTCTCCATCCCTCCTTACCCAAGAACAGGTCACTCTCTGATGTCTAGAAGCTGATCTATAAAGATGCCATAAGCCACAGTCAACTTTTACAAAATGCCTAAGAGTTCTGTTAGTTTTGTTTCTTATTTGCCAGGAGAAGACATGTTAACCGATCTTACAAAATGAAGATATAAATTTTGTACGCTCTCTCACAATCAGCTTCACCTTTACTGGCTTAACAGCCTAGTTTTTTTCCCAAGGGGAGAGGTTTGTCGCCACGCTCCAGCATCTGAAGTGTTAACAGCCACTGACGAAGGCTACCATCTGCTCCTCCAGCAGAGCGTGAGGGAGGTGATCTCTGCACAAAACCAGTCTCCCGTGCAGCAGATGGGTGTTGTCTGATCCCTTCCCCTGCTCTCCTTCCCTGCTCTTTCTGGACTGGCTACCTCTGGTTATTCAAGGAGTCAGCCAGTAGGAGCGAACGCTGTGAGCAAGGATGAAATGCACACAAAGAAAGGCATGAGGGCTTTAAAAAAAAAAAAAAAAAAAGCCAGAAATAACCAGAGAGTAAGATGAGGGCCTCAGGCAGACCCGTAAGGAACACTTGTTTCCATTCCATCAACGTCCACTTATGACAGGTCATTCGGCAATTCAGAATACGATGTCTTCCTCCCCCACTCTGCTTACTGCACCCCTGTCAGGACCTGCCAGAGCTCCTGATGGAGGAGCGAGGATGCAAACTTTCTACACACTCCCCACTCAGCCTCACCTGGGACTCGTAGGGGAGAAATGCAATGTTGATTTCCGTCAGAGTTTTGATGACTTTTGCTGCCCGAGATTTCACCAGCTCATTAAACAGGGCATCTGGACAAGCTGCAAGAAGGACAAAAGACAGCAAGTTTTCCCATCCATTTCAACAGTTGCACACGTCTGGGGGATTTTCTATTTTATTAGGATTTTAAGAAGGCAACTAGAAAGTTCGTCCCATCCTAGAATATCCCCTATCTCTAGGGTACAAAAGGAATGTAAAATCACCCAAAAGGCCCTCAACATCTAATAGAGAAGCAAATGGCAAAAAAGACTGAGATACTGAGAGCTAATAAGCTAATAAAACTACTTTCTGATATCAAGGAAAGGAAAAAACCCAAGGGATAAGGAAAAGGCCTGTGATACGAACAGACACGACACATCTGACATGTTTATGAAAAATACAATAAGGAAAAATGAAACCACTGGCAAGGTGGTGTAGGCATTTCTCTGGGACGCTTGCAGGAGCTCGGCTGCACAGGAGACCCACTTGATGGGGAAACTGGGACTGCCAGGGGCTCTCCTGGGCCAAACAAATGGGTTTGTGTTCTCAGAAAAGCATTTTCGGTTTATTATTACTAATGTCACCTCTCTGCTCCTTTTTTATGCATATTCAAATAGTATACAATTATTCTTTGCAAGAACCTTTCCCATTTCCTCAGTGGTGAGCTCTGTGGGGCTTTCCCTAAAGAGAAGAACGGTGGGAGCACTGCTATTGCTGAAGTTTTAAGTTAGCCAGCTCAACTCCTCTCTCTTTGCTCTTAACAAAGATTGACCAAGATGATTCTGCACTAGGCTCCATGCGCAAAACCTCCACAAAATAAGAAAGTGAATTCCAGGACAATGATGCAGTTTCCGTCTGCTACCATCACCGCCAGACTGGACTATTTTTGTAGTTGAAAAACTGATGAAAATACAACACAGTTTATGGTGATACCTGGAAGTCTATTCAGTGAAACATCAAAGCTAGCACTGAAAAATTATTCTCAGCATTAAACCCTCTAGTCCTTAGGAGAGATGCTATTTTTCATCAGGAAGGACGGCATGACCGAGTAGGTTTGTCTTTGTATGTGTTTATTTTTGTCTCTTATGCAATTTATCTTCTGAAGAGAGTATAAAAGCTCAGGAGAAACATGGCAACAACCCATTTCTTCCCTACTGATCAGCCTTGCTGTGCAGAAACGCTAACCTGGAAGGACAGGGGTGGCACCTGCCAGCTGTACTCACAGTCCGTGAAGAAGACGTGCGCAGCCCGGTACTTAGCGGTTGGTGGGTCCTTAAAGTCACCGATGAGAGAGTGGACAGACTGTAGAGAGGAAAAAAAGAGGGAACTGAATCCAGTTCTAGAAGCAAATGGGACCTATCTGAACTGGGTTAAATCCAAGCTGCTTGTGCAAAATAGCAGGGGATTTTTTAATGTATAATTCATGTTTGCCCATAACGGAGTTCTGAAGACTTAAAATTAGGATTGTTTCAGAGTTTAGATGAACAAAGCCTTCTTAGCTCATTCCGGAAGACAGAGTCTGTTCTTTGGAGCCACTATAACTTGGGTTCCTGAGAAGATATTCACAGAAGAGGAAACTGGTCAAATACTTTCCAGGAAACTCACACTGATGAAGTTCTGGCAACTTCAGATATAAGCCAGTTTTCAAAAGTGAAAAGAAAGGGACTGGAAAACTGAAGGGAATTTATACAGATTAAGAGACCTAAGAAAACTATCAACCAAATGCAAGGAGGTGCATCTTGTCTGGATACTGACTTGAACCAACCTCCCAAAATGTTAAGACAGGTAATTTTCAACACAACCTGGATATGATGATATAGACCCAAAAGTACAAAATGCCAGAGTTCTGAAGGTGGGTCACTAATTAGACACAGTGGATCTCCTCCGTAGAGAAGGAGTGCAAGAGGGGGGAATTAGACTGACCTGGGCCTGGCCTTCTGGACAGCGGTGGTATTTCAGAGAGCTTAATGCACTCTCACTCCACACTGCACCCCTCCTTCCCTGTTTGTGGATTGCACGCTTAATCAGAGCAGTGTGTTAAATGCGCGCTTAACCTAGAAACGTCAGACACCGCGCCACAGACGCCAAGCCAGCATGTGCAACCTTAGCCAAAGCTCCTCTGGGGGTGGGACTTGCCTTCTCAGACGGAGTGATGAGATACACAGCCTCCAGGCTGGGGAGCGGCTCTCTGCGCTTGTTGATGTCTTCCACGACTAGACAACAAACAGCAACCCACAATCAATAAGAAAACAGAACCAGTGATCATAGAACTAGAGACAATCTAGACAGGCCCCCTTCAGACTGCTGCAGGTGAAAATCTCTGGGGCGAGGGTTGGAAATCACTTGCCCCTTCCTTGGAGTTACCACATTCCACTGCCTCACGATGCTCAAGAGGTTAGAAAACCTGAAATTTTATCACACTAAGTATTTCCCTTTTCAGTTTAAGTAAACCCCTTGATCTCATGGTTAAAAATGGAAAATCCTACCTCTTTCTGTCACCAACAGTCTTTTACCCCTTCCTTCGGGTTTTTTCTCATCTGTCCTAAATAATCCCAATTCCTTTAGAATTTCCAGGTGGAGTTTATCAACAATTGGATAGTTTTTATCATTTTCTTCTGTATGTCACATGAAGATATTCCAAACATGCCCTCTGTATAACACAGTCCTTCCCAATAGTTCAAAGACTAAACATATTTTGTTAAACCACAAGCATTTGGTTTGCTTGTTTCCTTTACAGTTATGTCAGCTACTTCACCTGGGAAGAAGAGCTTCTAGGATAATCCTCATCTCACCAGCCCCCCGATAAAGCTTAGGATGTGCTATCTCTGCTGTACTGTCCTCTGGTACAGAGAGAACAGTACAATCACTTGGTACCATTCTTCCCATGCAGAGGATTTAAGCAAATATAAGTATCACTTTAGGATGATACCTTGTAACATTTATAAAGACTTTTCACCCCAAATAATGTTCAAATACCAAAATCCTTCAACCACCTACTTTACCAGTAGTTATAGATTTCTGAATTTCATATGCGAACAATACTTCCCCCAAAATGTTTTGGGGGTTCCACATAGGATTGCTTTTCAATTTTGCCAAGCAAAGAGCTTTTTTAGAACCCACCTTTGGGAGTAGGGAAAAGTCTGTGTGCAGCAGGGAAAGAGCTGAACCTTCATCTACCACAGGGAGCTAAAAGATAACATCTACCATCAATGAATCCAAAGATAATAGGCTAAGTATTTATCTAGAAATAGCAAAAGGATAACCAGAAGAAAGAGCAGACCCTGAGGGAGAAAGGAGTGGGGGCCAGGATGCTGCTGCTTCTTCATTAGAAGTTCCTTAGCTCCATTTGGCTCTATCGCCCCTTAACTTGTGCATTTTTTGCTTTGAGATAGGAAAAAAATAGCTTTAAAAATTCAGTGAAGAGGGACGCCTAGGTGGCTCAGTTGGTTAAGTGACCAACTCAGGTTGTGATCTCAGGGTCCAGGGATGGAGCCCCTCATTGGGCTCCTCACTCAACAGGGAGTCTGTTTGGGATTGTCTCTCTCCCTCTCCCTCTGCCCCTCCCCCGGCTGTCTCTCTCTCTAAAATAAATAAATCAATGAATCTTAAAAAAAATACAATGAAGAAAATAACTTTGTAAGCTCAAAACAGGGGCAAGCCTAGTCTTTGCTCACTGAATGACAAGAAGTCACAGTAAAAACTATGTACTCTCATTTACAGGACTAGGTTTCTGGTGACAGATACACTGGATTTGGAAAAGTGTTTTTAGAAATGAAGGACTTGGGGCACCTGGGTGGCTCAGTCAGTTGGGTGACTGCCTTCGGCTCAGGTCATGATCCCAGGGTCCTGAGATCGAGCCCCACATAGGGCTCCCTGCTGAGTGGGGAGCCTCTTCTCCCTCTCCCACTCTCCCTGCTTGTGCTCACTCTCTCTCTGTCAAATAAATAAAATCTTAAAAAAAAATTTAAAGTAAAAATGAAGGACTCACATCCAAGGTGTGATTATACCCCCAAATTATTACATATATATTCATATGTATATATTTCACATAGAATTTAATCAATAAGAAAATCCATGATATATTATCACCATAATTTCACAATTTAAAAACATTTTAACACCAAATAATAGGAAAGACATAATCTTAGAATAAAGGACAAACCGTTGAATTAAATTAATTTAGCTTAATGAAATCTCAACCCTCCTAGTTCTTCCTCCCATAGTTGTGGTTTGGTAGTAATTTTGATAAAGACCAGCAACAGTCTGCAAGCCACACAGCATATGAAGTCTCCAGGGGAAAAAAATTAGGAAGTAAATTGCAACAGGTGTGTTCCACCCAACATTTTTTTTTTTTTCAGAGGAAAAACAAAGGTTAACTTCCTTGTTTGAAACAATAGCTCAGAAGGTATTGCTTTTCAATCTTCTGAGATAACTCAGAAGAGAATGCTATTCCAAAGATTAAAATACAGGATCCCTCTTGAAAGGAGCCCCTGAGTAACACAAGAGCTACATACAAATGTGAATAAGAGCTCAAGGACAGGAGCCAGAGGTCTGAGTCCTAGTCTCAGGTGTGAGACACTGGCCAGTGACCTTGAGCAGGTGACTTAACTTTTTTAAAAAGCCTATTTGTTGTGAAATTATAACACACAGTCCAAAGAGTGAATAACACATAAACATACAAATAATTACAAAGTAAACACCTGCGTAAGTGCCTCCCCAGTTAGGAAACAGAACTGGCCAGGACTAATAGAAGTGCACTTGCCATACCCTCACTCCCCTCCCTCCAGAGAGAACCACTGTCCTGACTTGAATGAGATCACTTCTCTTCATGGTTTTACCACGTACACCTGCATTTCACAATAGCATAGCTTAGTTCTGCCTAGTTTTGAACTTTATATAAATGAAAGCACACTGTAAGTATTCTTTTGTATCTTGTTTCTTTTGCTCAACATTATGTGTATCAGATCTACCCATGTGCTTGTGAATAGCCAGAGTTCGTTCATTTTCGTTGTCTATAGTATTCTGCTATGTGACTATACCATGATTTATTTAAACAATGCTCTGTGAACATCCCTGCATGTGCATTCTGGGCACACATGCCTGAGATTGTCTAGGACACACGTCTAACCGTCTGGCTTGCAGGACACACACACCTTCAACTCTATCAGACACTGCCAGTGTTTTTCAAAGTAACCATACTAATGGACACTCTGTCATATAGGAGTTCCCATTTTTCTACATCCTATCTGTCACTTGGCATTACAGAATTTAAATATTCCAATCTGATGAGTGTATAGCAAGATCTCATTCTGGTTTTAACCAACTAACGTAGGTGGGCAATGTTTCATGGATTTCTTGGCTATTTGGATCTCTTCTTTGTTAAGTGGCCGTTCAGGTCTTTTGTGCACTGTTTCTATTGGTGGCCTGCCTTCTTCCCCTTGATTTAACCTGCCTTTCGGCACCTTTACCAGATATTTAATGATTGTCTAGTACTGTATTGGGTGCTAGGGATTTAGCGATAAACAAGAAAGCCTTGGGTCTCTCTCAAGAACTTACAGCCTTACCACCCGGGTTGTTGGAAGAATGTGAAGTCAAGTGAGATAATAATGAATAGGGAGGGGGAAAGCTCGCCAGAAAGAGGAGGCCTAAGTTTCACTCAAGGGCGGAGAGAGAGCTGCGCTCACTTGTTATCCCCTCGGTCATGATGTCTGTCATCTTACAGCAGGAAGACAGCATCCTCATGCTCAGCTGATCGACCACCAGCACCTGGAAGCAAAAAGAATAGCTTACGGCTTGCATGGGATTTGCTATGATTCTCTCATCAGCTTACTGTGTCAGACTTCAAAAAGTGCTCCAGAAAAATAGAATATTAAGTTATAAATACTTCTTATGGGCCAGAAGTTTGCTAACATACACGCTAGCTTTTCTCTCCCATGCCACACCCAAACCTAACCTTCTAGGAGTTAAGAGTTTGTTCTTGCTGACTTAATTTTATAAGCTTAAAAAATTTAGTTTTTCCATGATGAAGAAAATGACTACTCATAAAAAAGGCAAAAAAAAGAAAAGAAAAGAAATCATCTACAGCACCCACACTCAGAGAAAACCATACTGGAAATTATTTTTTCAGAGCATAAGCTTTTTTTTTTTTTTTTAACAAGGAGAATGAACACTCGTGCCACACGTACGGCACGGGAGAGGAGGACTGTGTTGCCAACACCATGAGGATGTACCTGCACATGTGCTGTCTGGGAGCATTCTGTACCTCAGTCCAGACCGGAAGAACAAGAACACGCCAGTCCTGGTCTAAAAGCTCCAGACCCTCAATTCTTCAGCTAACCACTCCTATCTCCATTCAGCCCACAGTGGAGAGAAGAAGCCATTGGCTAAAACAAGGCTATTTCTCCTCCTCTTTAATGACATAAACCAAGGTAACAGGAGCTAGACGCACTGGGGACCAGAAAGCTCTAAGAACCAATTTGTTTTCATTTTATGAGGCAATTTCCTCAAGATTAGTTTAAAATTCACAAGTCCCTGGGCACCTGGGTGGCTCAGTTGGTTAAGCAACTGCCTTCGGCTCAGGTCATGATCCCAGGGTCCTGGGATCGAGCCCTGTATCGGGCTCCCTGCTCAGCAGAGAGCCTGCTTCTCCCTCTCCCTCTGCTGCTCCCCCTTCTTGTGCTCTCTCTCTCTCTCTGTCAAATAAATAAATAAAATCTTAAAAAAAAAAGTCTCCATTAAAAAATAAAATTGGTAAGTCCCCAAGTCTATTACTGATGGGAAGAGTAAGAGAGAAAGAGGAAGACACAGATAAAAGGAGGATGGACGTGCTGGCTAAAACAGAAGCACACAAGGCTGAGGCGGAGACCAAAACCCTTCTGTACCATGCAGCTCTGTTGTTCCTGGACCAAGTGAACTTGAAAATATGTGGGCTCTTGACTGTGGGACAACTTAGGGGCAAGAACGATTGGTACAAACCCTCCAATGACACATGGGGAAGTTCAAGTAAAACAGCGTGTTTTCCTGGCTCCAGACAACCAAGTGACTTTCTGAGTGGAGGACAGCACGCTTTCCCCCTTGAATCACCCACTCTGGTAAGTGAGGACACAATCAATCTGACTGGCTTAAGGACTTGCGTCCAGCATTGCTCTCAATGCTCTATGAATAAACAAGCTTCCTTCTTTTGTTGTATATAGTCACAGATACATAGGGCTGGACCAGACGAGGGCTTTCCAAACTGGAGATGCTTTCGGGTCACCAGAGGGACTTCCTTCTCTCCCATAGCAAGCAGAATAATTTCACCTTCTTCCACTTCATAGAAGAGGTTCCAGGCAATATTTTGTTTGAATAAAAGAGTTCCACTGCTAAATTGTCCTACCAGATGATCTTTAAGAGAAGCTTTATGACCAAGAGATTTCTTCACCAGGACTGCATAAAATGAGGCAGAATAGATTACCTTTTATTTTGTACTCTCTGGACACAGCAAAAGTCTTGATTTCCTATTTATTCCAACTCTATTTTCTTATATTTTCACCATTTTCCTCCAACTCTATTTTCTTATATTTTCACCATTCTTATATTTTCCACATGAACTCACCTGTTAAGACCATTAATTGTGCTCTACTTACCTTCCATTCCCCCTTCTTCTTTACCTTCTTTATCACATCATGCATGATCTCTAAAAAGGAGAGAGAAAAAAAGAAAGGAAGGAAGGAGGGAAGGAAGAAAGGGAGGAAGGGAAGGAGGGAGGAAAGTTTAATGCAATGTTAACGACTTTCAACACCTGCTTATTATATTAGACTAGGTCATTTCCCCCCACAGGCTTTGTTTTCTCTGTCATACAATTCAACCAATCTGCTTACTGAGCCATAATCAAATTACCACAAACTTTTCTACTTCCTTTATTTTTTATTTTATTTTATTTTTTTTAAGTAAGCTCAAGGCCCAACTTGGGGCTTGAACTCATGACCCTAAGATCAAGAATCACATGCTCTACTGACTGAGCCAGCCAGGTGCTCCTCTTCCTGTTCCTTTAATTTGGTGGTTCTCAAACTTTTTGGTCTCAGGACTTCTTTACACTCTTAAAAATTGAGGACTCCAAAGAATGTTAAGTGGGTAAATATCTATTGATATTTAACACAGTAGAAATTAAACTGAGAGGGACGCCAGGCTGGGTCAGTGGAGTGTGCAACTCTTGATCTCAGGGGTTGGGAGTTCAAGCCCCACACTGGGTATAGAGTTTACTTAAAAATAAAATCTTAAGGGCACCTGGGTGGCTCAGTTGGTTAAGCATCTGACTCATGATTGCGGCTCAGGTCAAGATCTCAGGGTCCTGGGATCGAGCCCCATGTCAGGCTCTCCACTCAACGGGGAGTCTGCTTGTCTCCCTCTGCCCCTCCCCCTGCTCATGCTCTCTCTGTCTCTCTCTCAAATAAACAAATCTTTAAAAAATTAAACTGAGAAATTTATTTTTATTTTTATTTTTTTATTTTTTATTTTTTTTAAAGATTTTATTTATTTATTTGAGAGAGAGAGAATGAGAGAGAGCACATGAGAGGGGGGAGGGTCAGAGGGAGAAGCAGACTCCCTGCCGAGCAGGGAGCCTGATGCGGGACTCGATCCAGGGACTCCAGGATCATGACCTGAGCCGAAGGCAGTCGCTTAACCAACTGAGCCACCCAGGCGCCCGAGAAATTTTTTTTTTAAAAGATGTTATTTATTTATTTGACAGAGAGAGACACAGCGAGAGAGGGAACACAAGCAGGGGGAGTGGGAGAGGGAGAAGCAGGCTTCCCGCGGAGCAGGGAGCCCGATGTGGGGCTCGATCCCAGGACCCCGGGATCATGACCTGAGCCGAAGGCAGACGCTTAACGACTGAGCCACCCAGGCGCCTCTAAACTGAGAAATTTTTTAAGTAATCATTAATTCACTTAAAGTAACAAGAGGAGGGGTGCCTGGATGGTTCAGTGGGGGTTAAGTGTCTGACTTTTGATCTCAGCTCAGGTCTTGAGCCTTGAGTCTTAAAAAAAAAAAAAAAAGGTGACAAAAAAATAACAAGAGGGGTGCCCAGGGATGCCTGGGTGGCTCAGTCGGTTAAGCGTCTGCCCTCAGCTCAGGTCATGATCCCAGGGTCCTGGGATCGAGTTCCGCATCTGGCTCCTTGCTCTGCAGGGAGCCTGCTTCTCCCTCTGCCTGCTGCTCCCCCTGCTT
>NW_022589724.1:25663749-25768105 GCF_004348235.1 Phoca vitulina | reverse complement strand
GGGAGCCTGCTTCTCCCTCTGCCTGCCGCTCCCCCTGCTTGTGTTCTCTCTCCCTGACAAATAAATAAAATCTTTTTTTTTTTTTTAAAGATTTTATTTATTCATTTGAGAGAGAGAGAATGAGAGAGAGCGAGTACATGAGAGGGGGGAGGGTCAGAGGGAGAAGCAGACTCCCTGCCGAGCAGGGAGCCCGATGCGGGACTCGATCCCAGGACTCCAGGATCATGACCTGAGCCGAAGGCAGTCGCTTAACCAACTGAGCCACCCAGGCGCCCATAAATAAAATCTTTAAAAAAAAAAAAAGAAAAAAAAGAGGGGTGCCTGGCTAGCTCAGTCAGTAGAGCATGCTGACTCTTGATCTCCGGGTCATGAGTTCTAGCCTCACATTGGGCATAGAGCTTACTTTATAAATAAATAAATACATACATACATACAAACGAGAAACTCATTATATGTTAACATAAATAGCATTTTAATTAAATGTAATTATATTTTCTACAATAAAACAATTTTTAGTGAGAATATTGGCTTTTTTAAAAAACATTTCTGCAACTCTCTTTGGCTTCATAAAAGACAGCAGATAGGGTTCTCCTATCTGCTTCTGCAATCTGTTATGAATCATATAGCATCTAGAAAACTCTAGTGTGCACTTGTGGGAGAATAAGAGTGAAGAAGGCAAATAATATCTTAGTCTTATTATAAAGACAGTTTTGCTCAGGGACTCCCCACGGGATCTCGGATTTTTGAGAACCACTGCCTTAAATTAAGTGGGTAAGAGACTATGACAATCCTCAGGCCACATGAGCCCCCTCAAGCTCCAAAAACAGATGTGAAGGGCAGTTGTGATGTCTTTCTAACCCTGAGCACAGCTGTGGGATGCTCCCAACCAAAATCACCATTTTGTTAAGCCACAGATCCTAGAAATTCCACACCACACACAGAGCTACCCAGCCATGAAGTCTTCCCGGGAAATAAAACGTTTTTCACTCTTTCTAAATCCAGGTAATACAAAGGTCTGGAAGGACTCAAAGGTGAGCAGTTGCCACCAGCAAGTGTGTTTCAAACATTTAGGTCATTCTCTAGAGCATATTTCTGATTCTGCTTCTGATCATGTTCAATAATCTGATATGTCATGAAAGTTTCTTAATATCTTTAAGAACTTGGGGCACCTGGGTGGCTCAGTCAGTTAACCGTCTGCCTTCAGCTCAGGTCAGGATCCCGGGGTCCTGGGATCCAGTCCTGTGTCAGGCTCCCTGCTGAGCCTGCTTCTCCCTCTCCCTCTGCCACTATCCCCTGCTTGTGTGCTCTCTCTGTCAAATAAATATATAAAATCTTTTTTAAAAAAATCTTTAAGAACTTTTTACTTGATTAGAAAAAAAACACATGCTGCAGTAAGCATGGAAAACAGAAAAAACTATAAAGAAGAAAATACCATGTACTACTTGTGTACATAAAAAAAAAAATTTTTAAAAATCACCTGTAATCCTGCCAACTTCAAGTACATAATTAACATTTTAGTTTATTTCCTGCTAGCTTTTTCCATGCAACTCTACAGTTAAGATCATGCTGTATATATAATTTTTATTATGCTTTTTTTCATGAATAAGATCATTTTCCCCATATTAATAAAAACGCTTCCTGGTTTTAAATGCCACATAATAGTCCCTAGTTTAGTCAACAATATCCCTAATAGCCATTTAGATGACTTCCCATATTTCAGTGGTGAAAAATTGGGAACAGATACATCCAATGATAGGGTAGCGCTTAAGTCAGTTAGGTTTTGTTAATATAATGGAATACAATGTACTCATTAGAAATAATGATATGTAACATATCTATTCATTCATCCACTCTCTCATTCGATAACATTTACTGAGTAACCACTGTTTACCAGTCAGTGGACCAGGCACCAGGAATGAAACATAGAAGATATGGCACAGCTCCCACAGAGTTTACAGCCTGGTGGAGGGAGCAGACGTTGAATCAAGTGCAATCTCAGCTTCTCATAAGTGCTCTCCAAGGTGAATAAACAAAGGCTATGATAGAGGAAAGAAAAAAAAGGTATGGACAGCTACCCGAAAGGGAGGACCAGCCAAGGCCTCTCTGAGGAAGTGAACCTCATAAGGAAGATGCAGCCATGCAAAGGCTGGAAAGGAGAAGGAGTAGGCACAAAGGCTTGGGCTGGAAAAAGAGTTGGACATCTTCTTGGAACTGGAGATCACTGTAAGCTAAGAGTGGAGGCCAGATCGTTTAGGGCCTTGATTTTATCTGAAGGGCACTGGAACGCCACTGAAGGCAGGGACGTAATCTGATGTACTGTAGAAGGGAGATTGGAGGGGATGAGAACAGAAGCAGGGTGTAGAGCTAGAAGGCCTTTGCAATCAGAAAAAAAAAAATCAGCATGATTGGTGGCACGGGTCATGGTGAGAAGTGGATGGATTTGAAACATATTTTGGAAGTAAAACCAACAGGGTTAGCTGCTGAATTGGATGTGGGGGCCTGGGGGGTGGGGAAGAGACAGATAACTCCTGGGTTTTTGGCTCAAGCAAAGAAATTGATGCAAAGACATTTGGAGATACATAGAGAAAAGATTTAAAGGAAGAACTGACTTGTAAGAAAATACCAAGAGGTTTTTTGTTTGTTTTTTTAATTAAAGATTGAGATGGCTGAGAGACATCTGAGGGGAGATGGAGAGCTGGTAGCTGGAAGTAGCTCTGGAGCTTGGAAGAGCGACCTCAGCTGGAGGTAAAAATTTGGACTTCAATCCTTCCTTCCTAGGTACTCCCATTCCAAAATTCTCAGGAGATATATTTGTCGTGGCTATTGTTAACAGCCAATTCCAATGCTGCCCTACATTTTTCTAATCCAATACCGAAAAGGAAACAAGGATTAGAGCCCTATTTGCATTAAGAATCAAGTAGCTTGGGCTACTTCCCCACAAATAATCCCTGGCAATCACATTTCATCTCTCTTGTAAGTCCTCTTTGTGTGGAAAGAAACAAAGTCTTCTGAGGCCGGTCCAACCAGCAGTCTTTTTTTTTTTTTTTAAAGATTTTATTTATTTATTTGAGAGAGAGAATGAGAGACAGAGAGCACGAGAGGGAAGAGGGTCAGAGGGAGAAGGAGACCCCCCGCTGAGCAGGGAGCCCAATGCGGGACTCGATCCTGGGACTCCAGGATCATGACCTGAGCCGAAGGCAGTCGCTTAACCAACTGAGCCACCCAGGTGCCCTCAACCAGCAGTCTTATTTCTGCACACCAAACCGTGTGTATAAACAGCCAAAACGTCCATTCTACCGCCCAGCTAGTCTATATAGATAGAACAGAAGACACCAGGGCAGCTTCAACTTCTCCATAATCATGAGGACCAAAGCCCTGGTGGACTCTGCTTCCCTCATGGACAAGGGGTAAACAAGAAGGTTCCTTCTCAGCCACATGCTCTAGGTCCGGGGTGACTCCCAAACTCAACAAATCCTTCCCACGCCCTGAGAAAAATAGCACGTAGCTAAGATTATCCGGGACATCTTCACATGCACCCAATATACTAAGTGGAGTCCTAAAGGACAGGCTCTAGGGATAGCTGCAAACCCGTCCCCCCTTGGGAAGCCTTTCGCAGTGACGTGTGTCAGGACACCTAAGCCCATGGCACACCAAAACGTCTGAAATAGCATGACTAATATTAGATGGGCTGGAAGCTTGGGAGAAATGTGAGCATCACTAAAGTCCTTAAAATCCCCCCTTAAGTGAGGGATTCAAATATGCTAATGCTCTGCCCGGGTCAGATACACCAGGAGTCCCGTGCCACCAGATAGGAAGAAGTGCCTCCATTCTACAAACAGATTTAAGGGAGTCTAAACTCAGGCCACAAATGCCCTCCTCTTTACCAATTCAGAGTACAGGGAACTTCCAGAGTCATTCTGGCTTAATAGTGGGGAGTTCTTTGGGTGCCTGGGTGGCTCAGATGGTTGGGCATCTGCCTTCAGCTCGGGTCATGATCCCAGGTTCCTGGGATCAAGCCCCGCGTGGGGCTCCCTGCTCCTTGGGGAGCCTGCTTCTCCCTCTGCCTCTCTCTCTGTCTCTCATGAATAAATAAATAAAAAATCTTAAAAAAAATAGTGGGGAGTTCTTCTAAAAGACACCCTCTTGAATATAAGGGTAGTTACTCAAGCAAAGGTCACCCCCACCCCTCATGATTAAAAAAAAAAAAATCATGGGAAGCACTCAAGTTAGACAGACCAAGGAAAATCCAGGTTCAGGCATTTGCTGACTATGTGAACTTGGGCAAGTTTAAAATGTTTTAAGCTCGGGGCGCCTGGGTGGCTCAGCTGGTTAAGCAGCTGCCTTTGGCTCAGGTCATGATCCCGGGGTCCTGGGATGGAGCCCCGCATCGGGCTCCCTGCTCAGTGGGGAGTCTGCTTCTCCGTCTCCCTTTGCTTCTGCCCCGGCTCATGCTCTCTTTCTCTTTCTCAAATAAATAAAATCTTTTAAAAAAAATAAAATGTTTTAAGCTTCAGTTTTCTTATCTGCAAAATTAAAATTCTAATACTCTAATGACCTGTTACAAAGATTAATAAAATACAATGCTTAGTCAGTGCCTGGCATTCCACAAAAGGCACCTATTGTGATGTCACTATAAACTATGTTATTCATACAGACAAGGAATTACTTCCTTATGAAAATTATGACACATCGCTTCCACCAATCAAGATTTTTAATAAAATGTAAAAACCTATTAAGAAGAAATACATATTCAAAATACAGTTTTTAAATAATCACAAGAATATTAGATAACAATCTCTACAGGTATTTCACCCAAAACCTCAAAGCTTCTCTGACCCCCCAACACACATGTAATATGTTTTTGGAATAACAGCACGAATGTATCAATGTATACAATATAAATCTTAAATGTAAATATAAAATTGAACAGAAGATTCCTTCTACCCCTTCTGAGGAGACAAAGAGACCTTTGTTTATCTAGGAAGAGATGCATTAAAACGGAAGCACAAGTGGGGGCCCAACACAGACACACAGGACTATATTTTTAAATTGCTATTACTTAACATTCTGCAAATTCGCTTAGACAAGAAAACAAAATGACGTATAAAATTGGTAAGGAGGACGCAGAATATCTGCCTGCGGCAATCATGGGAATCACATTAAAACCCTTATGAAGGTGGCAGATACAAAATAAACACAGAAGAACCAGCAGGACGTTTACGGGGCAACCAGAACCAGATTCCAGGGAGACAGCTCCGCTGCTTACCACTGCATACCTGGCTGGGACTGCACCCCTCTCGACTCTACCTGCCACTGGCAATTCTGCTTTTAAGCAACAAGAAGTCTATTCCTCTTTCCCTGGCAGCACTTCAAATACCTGAAGATGGCAACCACATCTCTTTGTCTTGCTCTGGGCTGGAGACTCTCCTTGCTAAACAACGGCACCTCCCAGGTGGAATGAGTTTAGGGCTAAACAACACATGAGGAAATGGTTCAAATACTTGAAAACAAGACTTCCAAGTCCTGTCAAGATCTTCCCTTAGAGGGGCACCTGGGTGGCTCAGCTGGTTAAGCGGCTGCCTTCAGCTCAGGTCATTGCCCCAGGGGCCCAGGATCGAGCCCCTGCATCGGGTTCCCCGCTCAGCGATGGGTCCGATCCTCCCTTTCTCTCTCCCTGACTCTCCCCCTGCTTGTGCTCGCACGCACATGTCTCTCTCTCGAATAAATACAATCTTTAAAAAAAAAAAAAGAAGGATCTTCCCTTAGAAATACCTATTTATACAGACTATTGGTAACCTAGCTACAAATCATTTACCATTTTGCCTTTACATAGTTCTTCATAATACAGAAGTAGCACATTTTTGTTGAAAAATTCAAATAGATGTATAAATACAAAATGAAATTTTCCTCCTTACTCCCACTCTTCAGGGGAAACCACCACAGACAAGTGGGCACCCTTACAGGTCCTTTTCTATGCATATACAAGTGTATTCGGGAATATACGCACATACACTCATGGCTCCTTGGCTGAGGCCTGGGGAGGTTAAGTAACTTTCCATGATTCTCCTTCTTTGGTGCTGAAGAACCCTTATGTTGGAAAGAATCTTAGAGACCATTTAAGACCAGAGTCTAGGTCCCTCGTTTTGGGATTGAAATACCCCTTGCAAAACAGAGCCTTCTGGAGTATGCAAGGCCACTAAATGGTCACTCTAGAGTGAGCAGAAATGGGTCTCTGGATCCCCATACAAATGTTCTTCCCACTACACATACTGTCTCTTGGGCTCTAGCATGGACTGGACTCTGAAATTGAAGCTGGGTGTGCTTTTCTGTTTCATTTCAATGATCACCTTGACACAGTAAAGCTAAGTGATTCAGATGGGTTTTGGAGCCAGATCCTCCACTTACCAGCTGTGACCTTGGGCAAGTTATTAAATCTGTGTCAGTTTTCCCATCTATAAAACGGGAATGACCACACAGGCCCCATAGAGTTATTGTGGGGATTAAATAAGTTCATGTGTGTAAAGCACTTAGTTCAGTACTTAACACTGTTGGTTACCACCATCAATATCATCATCTATTTCAAATGGTATTTGACCTCCCTAGGATGGAAGAAGCCAAAGATTTCCGATTGGTTTCTTATTTTTTTTTTTGAAGATTTTATTTATTTATTTGACAGAGAGAGAGATAGTGAGAGCAGGAACATAAGCAGGGGGAGTGGGAGAGGGAGAAGCAGGCTTCCTGCCGAGCAGGGAGCCCGATGCAGGGCTCGATCCCAGGACCCTGGAATCATGACCTGAGCCAAAGGCAGACACTTAACGACTGAGCCACCCAGTTGCCCCCAATTGGTTTCTTATTGTTTCTCCATGGAGTTTGTGACATCTCCTGTTTTCCAGTTTGTTTCTCTGCATGCAAATTCTTTCATCCACTCAACAATGATGACTTATTGAACACCTATATGTTAGACCTCCTTCCCAACATTGCAAAGACCACAATGAACAAGCTAAACAAGATTCCTGCTCTTAAGGTGCTTACAACTAATACGGAGGGCAGAGACAGCCAATAAACACTAGGAAGTAAACAAGATCATTCTAGAGAGTGATATGTGCTCAAAGGAAATTAAAAAGGTTAATCAACAAGAATGTGACAGGGGTTTGGGAGAAGGTCCTCTGAGGAGGTGACAGGAGGACCAACACTGTCGTTCTGGGGGCAAGAGTTTTCCAGGCATAGGAAGAGCAGGTGCAAAATCCTCAAGTCAGATCAAGAGTAGTACAGTCCAGGAATAAAGACAAAGCAATTATGGGGAGAGCCAGCAAGCTCAGTGAGGGAAAAAATGGTTCAGGATGCGCTCTGAGAGGTTGCCCCAGAGTCTCACCTTGTCTTTAAAGCAGTAACTTCTTACTGAGGACTCCACAAGTCATACATAGTATTCTGCTCCTGGAATACTAAGGCTCATTCATTCACGTTCAAACATGACAACTCCCTCCCATCCCTGTACCCTCAACTGCCACCCTGTCTCTGGCATCTGGCATAAAATAATGATCTAGCAAATGCCTGTAGAATGAATGAACCCCCGGGTGGCATAACTGAGCAGTGCTTGCTGGGAGTGAAATGAGCGGTTCTGTTCATAGTGTATCTCATGACCAAGTAAGGTGACTCCACCCAGTAGCTCACTGCAACCACCTACACACCCGCTCCCAGGGACGCCACTCTCCTGACACCCCCCAATATTCAGAACTCCCAGTTCAAAGATGACTGCCAGAAAAAAAAACAGTCTCAGGGACTCTTTCACAAGGACTGCTGGGGAGAGAGAACTCTTTATTCTTAAGGAACATGACAGGTAAACTATGGCTATTCTGGCTAGCCCCAAGTTTGCAAGCCAGAAAGATCTAGAAATGTTCTTCCCGTAACTCTCCTCACTCCAATGCAGTGAGGAGTGTGGGTATTATGTGAATATACAAATACAAATGCTCAAATCCAAAGTTTCTGCCATCTTAGCATTGCTCTATTAATTGTTAAACAGTGTCTGAGATATCACAACCTAGCCTAAATACTTCCAAAAACTCATATTAAAGAAAAAGCTCAATCAGGGGCACCTGGGTGGCTCAGTTGGTTAAGCGTCTGCCTTCAGCTCAGGTCATGATCCCAGGGTCCTGGGAACGATCCCCGCATCAGGCTCCTTGCTTAGCGGGGAGCCTGCTTCTCCCTTTCCCTCTGCCCCCTCCCTGCTTGTGCTTGTGCTCTCTCTCTCTCTCTCTAATAAGTAAAAATAAAACCTTTTAAGAAAAAGCTCAATCAGGGGCGCCTGGGTGGCTCAGTTGTTAAGCATCTGCCTTCAGCTCAGGTCATGATCCCGAGGTCCTGGGATCGAGCCCTGCATCGGGCTCCCTGCTCCGCGGGAAGCCTGCTTCTCCCTCTCCCACTCCCCCTGCTTATGTTCCCTCTCTCACTGTGTCTCTCTCTGTCAAATAAATAAATAAAATCTTAAAAAAAAAAGAAAAAGCTCAATCAATAATTCAGTCTTAATTTTTTAAAAGTGCCCACAATAGTAGTAGCATCTAACATTTATTGAAGAGTTACTATCTGGAATACCTTGTCCTATACATTTTACATGAATCATCTCACTGTGACCCTCCAAGATTAAGTATTATAATCACTCCCATTTTTATTTTTAAATATTTTATTTATTTATCTGAGAGAGAGAGACATAGATAGCGAGAGAGAGCACGAGCGAGGAGGAGAGGGAGAAGCAGGCTCCTATTTAGCAGGGAACCTAATGTGGGGCTCGATCCCAGGACCCCGGGATCATAACCTGAGCCGAAGGCAGATGCTTCACCGACTGAGCCACCCAGGCGCCCCTAACCACTCCCATTTTACAAAGAAGGAAACTGAGACCAAGAGAAGTGAAGTATCTAGCACCTGCACTATAAAACGCACATAACCATAGGATGGAGAATATATTGTTTTAAGTATAAATCAATTCTTGACCTCAAGGAACTTACAGTCTATTTGGGGAAACAAGACAGTACACCTGAAGCATGAACTAAAAGTCATCAGAACCCTCCTGCACTGCTAGTGGGAATGTAAAATGGTGTAGCCGCTTTGGAAAACAGTCTTGTGGCTCCTTAAACAGCTACAAGTAGAATTACCATATGATCCAGCAATTCCACTCCTAGGTATATACCCAAGATAAATGAAAACAGAGGTCCACACAAAAGCTTACACGTAAATGTTCATAGCAGCATTATTCATAATAGCCAAAAAAGTAGAAACAACCCATATGTCCATCACCCAATGAACAGACAAATAAATGTGGTATATCCAGACTACAGAATGTTCAGCCATAAAAAGGAATGGAGTACTGATACATGCTACAACATGGATGAATCTTTAAAACATGCTAAGTCAAAGAAGCCAGTTACAAAGGACCACAAATCCAGTGAATTCCATTTATACAAAATGGCCAGAATTGGCAAAGCCGTAGATATAGAACATAGATCTATCAGTAGTTTCCTACTACTGATGGAAGGGGAATAGAAGAGTTGGGGATGATGTAAAGGGAGTATGGAACTTCTTTTGGGGGTAATGAAAGTGTCCTAAATTTGACTGTGACAATGGATGCATAATTCTGTGAATATACTAAAAGCCATTGAAATGCACACTTTAAATGGGCGAACGGTATGGTGTATGAATAATATCTCATGAAAGCTGTTTTTAAAAAGTTATCAGGGGCGCCTGAGTGGCTCAGTGGGTTAAGTGGCTGCCTTCAGCTCAGGTCATGATCCCGGGGTCCTGGGATGGAGCCCCGCATCAGGCTCCCTGCTCTGCGGGGAGTCTGCTTCTTCCTCTCCCTCTGCCCTCCCCCTGCTAGTGCACACTCTCTCTCTCTGTCTGAAATAAATAAATAAAATCTTAAAATATATATATATATGCATATATATATATACATCAGAGAAGGGCACCTGGATGGTGCAGTTGGTTGGGTGACCGACTCTTGGTTTCTTTTTTTTTTTAATTAAAGATTTTATTTATTTATTTATTTGATAGAGAGAGATATAGCGAGAGCAGGAACACAAGCAGGGGGAGTGGGAGAGGGAGAAGCAGGCTTCCCGCCGAGCAGGGAGCCTGATGTGGGAGGACCCTGGGATCATGACCTGAGCCGAAGGCAGATGCTTAACGACCGAGCCACCCAGGCACCCCCGACTCTTGGTTTCTGCTCAGGTCATGATCTCAGAGTCTTGAGATTGAGCCCCACATCAGGCTCCGCGCTCAGCGTGCAGTGTGCTTGGAGTGTCTCTCTCCCTCTCCCTCTGCTCCTCCCCCTTTCACATGTGCACGCTCCCTCCCTCTCTCTCTCAAATAAATAAATCTTAAAAAAAAAGTCATCAGAGAGTTTTAGATGAAAATTTCAAACTCAAAAAACAAATGCCATTTTGGTTATTATGGAATTGTTCCACAGTGTCTTCATCTAAAGACAGGTACCCTGGCTCACTCCTGTAAAACATCAGTTACCTAAAATTATAATTTATTATAATTTTGTATCTGAACTGTACTTTGTAAAAGTGAGAGACCAAAACAGAAATCACAAATTGTCAGCCACAGGGCAAGGACGAGGTACCGCTCCCTGTAATTGTTCAATGACAACTGCCTAACCTGGGAATGTTCTTTTTTAGGTTTACTTTTTGGGTGGTGGGGAGTGGGAGGGAAGGGAGTGGCCAATTGTTGGAGTTGTCACAAGCTTTAGAACATTCAGAGACTGGTGAACAATGACTTGATTACGCTGCCCTTGTAAGCACACCCACAGATTACATAAGACTCAAATGCCCAACGTTATGACATCCAACACTTGGGCTGCTGAGAGCATGACAAATAAATGCCTGATGTCCGAGAGACCAAATCCTAACCTCAGGCCCATAAAGATGCCAGATGTAGTTACAGGGAGGACTATTTACTGTCTCTTTTACAGGAGATTCTCATTTCCCATCTAATTTTCCCCACTCCACTTCCTAAGGTTTAGAGCCAAAAGGTTAAGGAGCTACTCTCTAAAGCAAAGCCTCACAGACCCTGGAATTTTATATTAGTAGAAAGGAAATCTCAAAGTGAGGACAAAACGAGATTAGAAATAGGAGTTCCTGGTAGCACTTTAGATGCAGTCTAAAAAAGCTACAGCTCCAAAGAAGCAATTTTCTTCTTCCTAAGGTTGCTTTCCACATAATATCCCTGGGATTAAAGGAGCTGTGAAATCACCAAATACACATAAATAGAAAAATCAATTAAAAATAGAAACTTAGGGGGCGCCTGGGTGGCTCAGTCGCTAAGCGTCTGCTTTTGGCTCAGGTCATGATCCCAGGGTCCTGGGATTGAGCCCTGCGTTGGGCTCCCTGCTCCGCGGGAAGCCTGCTTCTCCCTCTCCCACTCCCCCTGCTTGTGTTCCCTCTCTCGCTGTGTCTCTCTCTGTCAAATAAATAAATACAATCTTAAAAATAAATAAATAAATAACATAAAAATAAAAATGGAAACTGAAACAATTTCTATCTTCTTAAGGGGCGCCTGGGTGGCTCAGTCATTAAGCATCTGCTTTTGGCTCAGGTTATGATCCCAGGGTCCTGGGATCGAGCCCCACATCGGGCTCCCTGCTCAGTAGGAAGCCTGCTTTTCCCTCTCCCCCTTCCCCTGCTTGTGTCCCCTCTCTCGCTGTGTCTCTGTCAAATAAATAAATAAAATCTTAAAAAAAAAAATCAACAGCTTATAGTAGTAAATATTATTTAGTTATATTAATGTTTTGCACAAAAAGACCAAAGACACAAAATGGTGAAATGGAGATAAATATTCTAGGACAGACAGGACTACTATTATCTCATAAGCATTGTTGAATAAGACATTTTTAAAAGGACTCAAGAATGAGGGCCATTTTTATACAAGATAGTGATACTATCATGCAGTTATTTGGGAAGCATTTTGCATTGGCTAAAGAAAAGGAAGGAAGGAAAGAAAGAAAGAGAAAGAGAAAGAAAGAGGGGGAGAGAGAGAAAGAAAGAAAAGAAAGAAAGAAAGAAAGAAAGAAAGAAAGAAAGAAAGAAAGAAAGAAGGAAGGAAAGAAGGAAGGAAAGAAAGAAAGAAAAAGAAAACACACTGCCCATATACATCACCAACAGCAGCAGACCTCATCTGTTAATGTCCCATTTGGGTTGCCAGCCTGTATCTGTTTTTCTGCAAAATGCTTGTCCTCAGGGCACCTGGGTGGCACAGTCAGTTAAGCATCCGACTCTTGGTTTTGGCTCAGGTCCTGATCTCAGGGTCATGAGATTGAGCCCCAAGTCAGGCTCCATGCTGAGCACGGAGTCTGCTGAAATTTCTTTCCCTCTACCCCTCCCTGCCTCTCTCTCTCTCTCTCAAATAAATAAATCTTAAACAAACAAAAAAACAGCTTGTCCTCCTCCTAGTACAGACTATGATGCCTGCAGTAATTCCTCCTTGAACTGCAAGGACCTAGAACAGGTATCTAGCTTGATCTTGGCCGGAACACAAGATGTGGCCAGTATCTTAAATTTGTAGATGTAGCATTTAATGGCTTCAAATCACATTTCCTGACTTAAGTGGGAGTTTTCCTCCCTTTAAGTACTAAGGATTAGAGAAAATGTACTTTGGAAAGAGGGAGAAAGAATGGGATGTTTCATATAATTCCAGAAACCCAGAGCAGACAAAAGATCTAGCCTGGTGGTTTTTAGTGGGGGAGTGATTATGCGCCCCCAAGTAGGACATTCAGCAATGTCTGGAGACATTTCTGATTACCACGACTGGAGGATGCTATGGGCATCTAGTGGGGAGAGGCCAGGGATGTTGCCAAACATCCTACAATGCACAGGCTCTTACAGCCCAAAATGTCAATAGTGCTAAGGCTGAGAAACCCTGATCCAGTCCATTTTATAAAGAAAATGAACCCAAGAGAGATAAGTGACTTGTCCGTGACAGTGATAGTAGGAATCATCTTATTTTCAAGTCCAAGATTCTCACCAGCCCAATTTGTTCTGTTCTAAGATTTAATCAGGTCTGAGATGCTAAAAAATATTTAATCTTACACAGCATGGCAAGGCCATAAGCTCAAGCTCCTTCTGGAACCAACAATTCAGCTATTGCAGAGATGTCAAACTGACGGAAGACAAAAGCCTCAGGGAAGCTTCCAGAAGGAGGAAATGCTTCCCCCACCACCACTCCCAGCCCCCAACACATAAAAAGGTCTAATTCCAGGAGGGCTGCTTCCTTTTCCCAAATCCATGTAACTGGTTACAATTATATATACCAGGAAAAGAAAACATCCTCCAGGGATTTGAGCCCATGATCAAGCATGGGAAGAAGGTGAAGCTCTGGGAAGACTGAAAATCCAGAAGCAGCTGAGTTTGCACTAACTTTTACTGAATATGCAGGCTGGGTGCTTTCCTCAAGCCAGTCTTCCATACCCTATAGAAAAGACGCTGCTGTTTACTACAGAGAGTTGGTTTCTTGTCCTCTCTGCAAGAAAGGGGCGGGGGGGGGGGGGGGAAGTGGCCAAAAGGGCCAGTCATTTTGTTATATTAAGAATCTAGGGTGTGGTGGTCCCCAGCTTCTGGCTGCTGGCCACTCCCCTCCTTCCTTCCTAGAATGCAGTTCTTATAAATGATAAAGTCTTACTTTCTACAGTAGATGTGTGGTAAGTGACTTAGCAAGCCTAGGAAAGCTGAATCCATCTGAAGTGGAATCCTAAGCCAGCAGTAGGGAACACTGAAAACCAACCAAATGCACATAAAAGTATTCTCAACAGTTTCAAGAACTGGAAGCACCAGGTACCTCTGGAACTTAAAAGAATGTGTGGGGGGGGGAGGGGGGGGGGGGGGGGGGGGGGGGGCGTGTGACGAGTATGAGGCATGTTGGTAGAAAGGTATTTGGGAAACAGTTATATCCTAGATCCCTTCTATCACTTCCCATCACTGGGTGACTGTCCTTCTCCCAGCATGGCAGAACACCGAAAGTTTCCTCTCCAGAGAGTGTAGAGCATGCAGGTCCCTGGACTGTGAGACCCAAGGCATAGTTCGGGGCCTGAGTCTAATACTCAAAACAGAGGGACTAAATGACCATGTGTACAGATTGTTGAGAACTACCCTCCATACCTCTGGTCCTCTTCATCCATTCAGCTACCAGAATTCTGGTAGCCAGACCTTCATCTCCCAAGCAGGAGACAGACTTCTCTCAGGAATCAAGCCCAGGAAGAAAAATCCAAAGACACTGACACTGGCGATTCCCCAACAAACAGCCCACCTTCTTCAGCCCCATCCACAAGGCCAGAGCTCCAATCAGCGTTTAAGTCTCTCATCATAAGCAGCCAGACCCATCTAAAGAAAGTTCCTACGTGGAAAATAGAGACCAAAACAACAACAAAACCTGGAGGAAATAGACTATGTGATAATTTTTTATTTTTATATTTTTTTAAAGAGAGAGACATAAAGGAAGATACCACATTCATGAAACAAGAATAGGAGGCTACAAAAAAATTAAAATGAGCTATTAGAAATTTTTAAAGAACATGACAGCAGAAATTTAAAATTAAATAGAAGGATTGAAAAATAAAGTTGAGGAAATCTGGAAAACACAGCAAAGAGTCAAAGAGAGAAATAACTGAAAAGATAAGAAAATTAGAGGACTAGTCCCAAGAGCTTCAACATCTAAATAGTACTAATTCCATAAAGAAAAAACTCAGGAGAGGAAATCATTGTGAAATTATTTTTTTTTAAAGATTTTATTTATTGGGGTGGCTGGGTGGCTCAGTCGGTAAAGCGTCTGCCTTCAGCTCAGGTCATGATCCCAGAGTCCTGGGATCCAGTCCGGTATCAGGCTCCCTGCTCAGCAGGGAGTCTGCTTCTCCCTCTCCCTCTGCCTCTCCGTGCTGTTTGTGCTCTCTCTCTCTCTCTTGCTCTCTCATATAAATAAATAAAATCGTCAAGGGAGAGAGAGAGCGGGATGGGATGGGAGGGGCAGACGGAGAGGGAAAGAGAATCTTCAGCAGACTCCACGCTGAGCATGGAGCCCAACTTGGGGCTCCATCTCACAACCTTGAGATCACAACCTGAGCCGAAACCAAGAGTTGGATGCTTAACCAACTGAGCCACCCCAGGTGCCCCTGTGAAATTATTTTTGAAATGTTCCCAGAAGTAAACAGCATAAGTTGCCAGACGGAAAGGCCCACTGAATGTCTAGTACAGGGATCAGCAAACTATGGCCTGTGGGCCAAATTCAGTCTGCAGTCTGTTTTTGTACAGACCTTAAGCTAAGAATGGCTTTTACACTTTTAAAGGGGCGGGGAAAAAAGGAACAAGATGTGGTAGAGATCGTATATGAACCACAAAAACCAAAGTATTTACTACATGACCTTTTAAAGAAAGTTTTCTGACCCTTGTCCAGCACAATGGATGACGGACATATACCACAGCAAATCACTATTAAAGTCCAGAATATTGAGGACAGAGTGGAAGTTTCAGAGGGGACGAAATGAGACATACTAAAGGATCAAGAATCAAATGCCTTCAAACTTCTCAAAGGCAAAACTGGAACAAGACAATGGAGCAGTCTTTTTTTTTTTTTTTTTAAGATTTTATTTATTTATTTGACAGAGAGAGACAGGGAGAGCGGGAACACAAGCAGGGGGAGTGGGAGAGGGAGAAGCAGGCTCCCCACTGAGCAGGGAGCCCGATGCAGGGCTCGATCCCAGGACCCTGGGATCATGACCTGAGCCAAAGGCAGACGCCCAATGACTGAGCCACCCAGGCGCCCCGACAATGGAGCAGTCTTCAAAATTTTGCAGGAAACCAATTTCCAACATAAAATTCTATGTTCCTCCAAACTAACAATTAAGTATGAGAGTAAAATAAAGATATTTTCTGACACATAAGGTCTCCAAAAAACTACCTCCCTTTTTCCAGAAGCTCCTGGGAAGTGAACTCCACCAAAACAGGAGAGAGTAAACCAAGAAAAGAAGATACGAAATACAGAAGACGGGATGATTCAAAATGTAAGAGGTGGGGCGCCTGGGTGGCTCAGTCAGTAGATCATGCAACTCTTGCTCTTGGGGTCATTGAGTTTGAGGCCCACATTGGGTGCAGAGATTACTTTAATTAGTTAATTAATCAATTAATTAATTAAAAAACAAATGAGGTGAAAAAAATCCCAGGAGGATGGTGAATAGATGGAGGTCCCAAGTAACAGTGGTGCACTAGAGGGAAGACCACCAGTCTCAGCATAATGTGGCTTTATATCCACCCACACAGTCATCGTGTCTGGTGCCCTGCATTCCATTGTGTAGATGCAGGTTCCCCTGTGGTATTATTTCACCTAGTGCAGGTCTGCCGCTGATGGTTCTTTCAACGTTTTTTGTTTTTGTTTTTTTAATGTCTGAAAGTGTTTCTTTGGCTTTGTTACTGAAGGATACAGTATATTCTCTGGGGTTTAGCATTCTAGGTTAATATTTTGTATCTCTCAGTCCTTCAAAGTTCCTGCTCTACTTTCGGCTTACATTGTTCCCGGCAAGAAATCTGCACCATCTTTATCTCTGCTCTGTATATAATGTGTCTTTTCTTCTGGTTAATTAAAAAATTTCTTTTTATAACTGCTTTTAAGCAATTTGGTTATGATGTGCCTTGGTGCAGAGTTCCTCATGTTGCTTATGTTTGGGGTTCACTGAACTTCTTGGATCTAAGAGTTTATAGTTTTCATCAAATTTGGAAAGAGTTCAGCCAATATTTCTTCAAATATTGTTTCTGCACGCCGTACCCCCCCCCCCAATTTTTCTCTCCTTTAGGGACTCCAATTATATATCCTGGGCCCTTTGAAGTTGTCCTACAGCTCACTGATGTTTTTTGGTTTTTTTCTCCAGTCTTTTTTCTATGTTTCACTTTGGATAGTTTTTATTGCTGTATCTTCAAGTTCACTATTTTTTTTTTCTTCTGCAATGTCTAACCCCTAACTCTAACTCTTCAGTAAAAAGAGAGAAAAACGAAGATAGCAAGAGGTTAACAATTGTTAAATCTATAGATTTAATCTAAATTAATCTAAAACTTAGATTCTAAAACTTAGAAGGTAAGTAGGTGATATTATACTACTCTCAATTTTTCAGTGTATTGGACTTTTTTTTTTTTTTTTAAGATTTTATTTACTTGACAGAAAGACAGCGAGAGCAGGAACACAAGCAGGGGGAGTGGGAGAGGGAGAAGCAGGCTTCCCGGTGAGCAGGGAGCCTGATGCAGGGCTCGAGCCCAGGACCCTGGGATCACAACCTGAGCCGAAGGCAGACACTTAACGACTGAGCCACCTAGGCGTCCCAAGTATTTTGGACATTTTTAGTAAGATTGGGGGCAGGGAAAGAATGGGTATTACCACTGTATGAGAAACTGACCAGATCTTTCAGTCTCAGTTAAAGCCTGAAAAAAACTTATGACTTCAACTTGAATTTCAAAGTTCCTTAAAGGATAAGTAGGAAGGGTGAGATGACACAGAGGGAGAGACACCCCACCACATAACCAAAACAGTAAAGTTCAAAGTAACTCACCCTAGGATTATCTGAGGGAAAACTGGAAACTCTCAGCAGCCACATGATTGCCTCATCTTAAAATCCTGAAGGACTTTTACCCAAAACATGATTAGGTCTGCAGACTGAGTAATTTTTAACGGGTCAGCCTCACAGCAGTCTATTGTGGAAAGCCTAGAATGTGAAATGAACAGAGCAGAGGGCAACTCTTGCTCAGCTGCAATGTTTTATTTTCCTCAAATCCCTAGCAACTAGTCCCAGCAATATTGATGTGTCTGGACACCAGCGAGAGGCCTCTTTCCTTCCTCTCCTAGGGCTACACCTAGGACTCAAGAAGATGGGTGAAAAAGGCACTATGAGAGCAGGGGCCAAGCTCTGCTTCGCTGTATCACTCTCAGTACGGGGGCTCTGAAAACCATCTAAGCCTAAAAGGTCTTCCTTCCCCCCCCTCAGCTGCCAAACAGAAGCAGCTTTGTTCCTACTGCCATTAAAGGAAGTTCATGAGGATCATCTGTGACTGGATTAGAATCAACTGGAAAGTCCTGAGCTACATCTAAGCACAGTAGAAGTGGCCTTTCCTCCCTCACTACTGTAACACTGCTAGTAGCTTATACCTGTCACTGTGAAAATCTACAGTGGCACAGACATGAAAATAATACTTTGTCCCCAACAGCCACAGAGAAGGGAAAAAAACCTGCCACCGTGTTTCATCCAACAGACTAGTACAATCTGACTTCCTGCTCTGGGTGGGAGTCTGGACTAGACACTTCTAAGATCGTTCCCAGAGCCAAGATTCTATACTTTGATGCCACCTTGACATAGTATAAATCCCAAATCCTCAGAGCTTTACAACTATATCCTCATTTCCTCCAACAATCCTGAACAATGAAGTTCATACAGACTTTAAGACACAGAGAGAGGGGCGCCTGGGTGGCTCAGTCGTTAAGCGTCTGCCTTCGGTTCAGGTCGTGACCCCAGGGTCCTGGGATTGAGCCCCGCATCGGGCTCCCTGCTCCGCGGGAAGCCTGCTTCTCCCTCTCCCACTCCCCCTGCTTGTGTTCCCTCTCTTGCTGTGTCTCTCTCTCTGTCAAATAAATAAATAAAATTTTAAAAAAAGAGAGAGAGAAAAACTCTGGAAAAGTACCCAAGTGCCAAGCCTCCCAGCTTGGAGAGCAAAGACTCACTCTTAAACGAGGAGTCTGGGTTGCCGGCTCAAGCTTGCTTTCAGACAGTTTGAAGATGGGTCCGGTGAGTCACAAAATCATAGACACTGCTCTGCTAGATTCACCTTCTTGACTCTGACTCTCAAGGCGGCTGGCTACTCTTCCTATGTCCATCCGAAATGCTGGTGTCCCTTGGGGGGAAACCCAGGCCGTCTTCTGGCCTACACCCTCTCCTCTGTGATCTGATCTGATCTCACAGGTTCAGTGACCTGATGACGCCCCAATCCAAATCTCCAGCCCAGACCTTCTGGGCACATCTGCAAACCTGTTTCTTCTCCTTTCATATCTCAGTGAATGGCACAACCTTACAACTGGCTGCCCAAGCCAGAAAATGGAATCTTTCCCAACTCCTTTTCCTCATCCTGCACATCCAAGCATTCATGATGACCCCACCCTTCTACCTCCAATGACCCCTTCATGTCAGCCTTCTCTCCAGCCACTGCTACTTCTCCATCCCTGGCAGAGCTTCTGCCTGGGTCACCACAGGAGCTTCCTAATGGGATCCTCTGCGCTCAGTCTCCCTCCCTCCCACCAGCCTCCATGCAGCAACCAAAGATCTTTCTAAATTAAAAAAAAATTTTTTTAAATTTTTAAGTAGCTCCACGCCCAATGTGGGGCCTGAACTCATGACCCTGAGATCAAGAGTCAGATGCTCTACTGACTGAGCCAGCCAGGCACCCCCTAAACTAAATTCTAACCATGTCTCCTCCTGACTTAAAACCGTCAGTGGTATTCTACTGTTCCTGGAATAAAGATAAAAGTCCTTCACAAGGGTAAGAAAGCCCCAAGCACCTCTCCAACTTCTCTCTGCACACTCCCTCACCCCATAGCTCCAGCCACATTGAACTTTTCTTTCTCATTCTCTTGCCAAGCTGGGACATTCATCCACTTGACTGACTCTCCCCCGGGCCCCACCAACACCATCCTTCTGGCTAACTCCTCTCATCCTCCAGGTCTCCCTCAGCCTCCCTCATTCCCCAGCCTTGTCGGAGGCTCCCCCATATGCTCCAATATCATCACACCATCGTGCCCCTCTCAGGGCACTTACCCCGATGTGCTACCATTGCCTGTCTGAATCCCACTAGGACCAGATCTACTTATATGCCATTATATCTGCTGCCCTTAGCACAGCTTCTGGCACAGAGGAGACTGCATAAATACTGGTTGAATGAATGGAAACACTTGGTCCCAGAACCCTCTGAAGCATGCTGAAATGGAAACAAGCTGTGATATATGGTTGGGGTTTCTCTGACATCTCAGAAATCCTCCAAACAAGGAGTGACTGTTGGAAAGTCTGACTCAAATCTGTTATCTTCACAGCTAGGCTCCAGGAATTTTTTAAAAATTTGTTTGTTTTTCTCTACTTTTCTCCATCTCTCTCTAATTTTGTTGTTGCTCTTCCCAAGATTGAAATGGGTTTTCCTAGTGTGATAAATACTTAATATCTCATTCACTTCCTACAAGGTCAGCTTTTAGGCCAAATAATTAGTAGAGATTTAAAGTGAAACATCATGGGGCACCGGCTGGCTCAGTTGGTAGAGCATGAGACTCTTGATCTTGGGGTTGTGAGTTCGAGCTCCACAATGGATGTAGAGTTTACTTAAAAATAAATAAATAAAGTGAAATATCAGTGGCATATGAGAAACAGAAAAAAAAAGGGAAACTGGAAATCTGCCCTCTGAGAGCTTGCAATTTGAGCCATCAGTAGTTACTCCTGCTTCAGAGCCCCAGAGACACATATTAAGATCAGATCAGTGTATATCAGAAGCAAATCGCTTTGTTTTAAGCAATGCAAACTCTCCCAAAGGGCATCAGAATGGACAACAGCTAGCTGTTGTCTAGTGATTATTAGATCCTGTGTCTATCAAAAGCATAGTGATTCATTTCCTTGACTCTTCTAATAACTTATTCACTAACCTTGAGCAATAAACTAATCTCTGGAATTTTATCTGTAAAGTAATAAAGCTCCTTATAGTGACTCTTTATTGTCTTCCAAGCAATTTTTTGTATATTATTTAATGTGAGCCTTGAAAGAATTGTGTGATGCTGAGATCAGCATTCCCAATTAAAAAAGAGGTTTAATAAAAAGAGGTGTCCAGGTCACCTAGCCACTAAGTGTGAGAACTGGGACTGTCAGCTGGATATTCTGATTTCTGGTCCAGAATTTTTTCCACTTACCCAATACTGCTTCTCATTAAAAAAAAATACACACACACACACACACACTCCAAAAAATGCATAGAGGGGAAAAAGGTAAGTAAAACTCTTACATGTTGAAATTCAGGTGAAGTCTTAGACACCTCACCCTAACTTTAGTGCTAGGAACAGCCCTGCACAGCAGCAACTAACTTGTTGAAGCAATCAAAAAGATCAAGCTAGGGATTCTCCAAGCATTTCTCATATAGGTGAGCCATGGGACTAGGGTTCAAATTTTATGGCTGTTGAATTGCTAGTGATGACTATAAAATTTGACCTGACTGCTCCACTAAAGAAAAGATACTTCATTAGCTGCCAAACACCTGTTTTGTCTAAGAGGTGCTACATGCCAAAAAAGCCAGAGAAAATATCTTTCAGTGCACATTCAATAAGCCCTTTATAGATCCTGTGGCAGATACATGCTCTTACATCTGATGGGTAACACATGTTACCTGAGTCCCAAACCACCTCTTAGGGAATTTTGCCCCAATTTAAACTGCTAAAAAAGAGGCGGGGAACACGCTTGGATGGCTCAGTCAGTTAAGCCTCTGACTCTTTTTTTTTTTTTTTTTTAAGATTTTATTTATTTATTTGAGAGAGAGCATGAGAGGGGGGAGAGTCAGAGGGAGAAGCAGACTCCCTGCTGAGCAGGGAGCCCGACACGGGACTCAATCCTGGGACTCCAGAATCACAACCCAAGCCAAAGGCAGTCGCTTAACCAACTGAGCCACCCAGGCACCCAAGTCTCTGACTCTTGATTTCAGCTCAGGTCATGATCTCAGGGTGGTGAGATCGAGGAGCCCCGTGTCAGGCTCCGTGCTGGGCGTGGAGCTTGCTTAAGATTCTCTCTCTCCCCCTCTGCCCTCCCTACCTCTTGTGTGCTCTAAAATAAACAAACAAACAAATTAAAAAATGGCAAGCCAAAGCTGTACTCAGATGAAAATTCATATCCTTTGATACTTTGTGAGGAAAAAAATTAACCAATCATTTGATTCAAGAAATTAGAATAAGAACACATATGCACACAACATAGAAGGAAAAAACTGTTTTTTTAAAAAAGACAAGGGGGGCACTTGGGTGGCTCAGTCAGTTAAGTGCCTGCCTTCAGCTCAGGTCATGATCCCAGGGTCCAGGGACTGAGCCCCACATTGGGCCCCTGCTCAGCAGGGAGTCTGCTTCTCCCTCTCCCTCTGCCCCTACCCTGCTCATGCTCTCTCTCTCTCTCTCTCAAATAAATAAAGTCTTTAAAAAAATAAATTAAAAAATAATAATAATAAAAAAAAGACAATTAAGGGGCGCCTGGGTGGCATAGTCATTAAGTGTCTGACTCTTGGTTTCATCTCAGGATCGTGGGATCGACTTTTTTTTTAAAGAATTTAAAGATTTTATGTATTTATTTGACAACATCATTCCCAACATGGGAATATAATTGAAATGATCCAAGAATAGCCAGAGGGCTCCAATATTAATATATATGCAAAAATAATAAGTAGAATTTAACAATACAGAAAAAGGATTATACATGACAACAAAGTAAACTTTGTTTCAGAAATGCAATGATATCCAATATTATAATTAATTTGATTACATTAATAGATTAAATAAGAAAAAGCATATGATCATTTCAAAAGAAACTGAAATAGTTAATACTATTTAAAAAACGAACTCTTAGTAAGCTGGAACTAAACGGAAGTAGTTCAAATATCACTTCCTCAGGGAAGCTTTCTCTAACCTTCCCTGACTTATGCCAGGCCTCCCTGTTAAATGTGTTCATAGTGTCCTGTACCATTTCTTTGTAATTCTTATCACAATTGTAACTATTTTTTGTAGTATCTGTAAGACAACAATGTTAGAATCCCTTAAAAAAGGAAGGAGTTTAGGGGCACCTGGCTGGCTCAGTCAGTAGAGCATGTGACTCTTGGAGTCATGAGTTCAAGCCCCATGTTGGGCATGGAGCCTACTAAAAATAAAATATAACGTAATATAATATAAATAAATAAGGAGGTTTTAAAAAAATTAATCAATTAATTTATTTATGTATGTATTTATTTTAGAAAAGGGGGAGGGGCAGAGGGAGAAAGAATCTTAAGCAGATTCCATGCTAAGGGTGGAGCCCAATGCTGGGCTGGATCCCACAACCCTGAGATCTTGAGCTGAAACCAAGAGTTGGACACTTAACTGACTGTGCCACCCAGGCGCACCAGGAGGTTGGTTTTTTTTTTTAAGACTTTATTTATGTATTTATTTATTTATTTGAAAGAGAGAGAGACAGTGCACCCGTGCACACAGGTGATGGGAGGGGCAGAGAGGGAGGGAGAGGGAAAGAATCTGAAGTAGACTCCGTGCTGAGCTGGGAGGCCCACTCAGGGCTCCAATCCCAGATCCCTGAGATTATGACCAGAGCTGAAATCAAGAGTCAGACGCTCAAGTAACTGAGCCACCAAGGCGCCCTTAAATAAGGAATTTTAAAAATATAATTAATAAACTGGAAATAAAGACAAAATGGGACCACTCAGCAACAATAACTTTTAAATTTTAAATGAATTGTCTAAAAGGACCGAATCACAACCACTACAAGAAAAAGTTGGGGTTTTTGTGTTTTTAAAGACTTTATTTATTTAAGAGAGAGAGCATGATAGCGCTTGCACACAAGTGGGGGGAAGGGGCAGAGGGAGAGGAGAAACAGACTCCCTGCTGAGTGGGGAGCCCAATACAGGGCCAATCCTAGGACCCTGAGATCGTGACCTGAGCTGAAGTCAGACGCTTAATGGACTGAGCCACCCAGGTGCCCCAAGAAAAAGTTGTTTTGAATCAAAAGTATACAGAAAAAAGATAAAAGGTAGAAGATTAATGAAATAGATAACTGGTTAGATTTAAGTACATACCGTTTATTGAAGCTTTCCACTTTTACATTTAAAAGACAGAGTAAAAATAATAACTTCAAATGAAAATAATATGTAGATTAGAAATGTAATTTTAACAATCTAATTTAAAAATGGGCAAAGAAGGGCCCCTGGGTGGCTCAGTCCGTTGGGCATCTGCCTTTGGCTCAGGTCATGGTCCCAGGGTCCTGGGATTGAGCCCCACATTGGGCTCCCTGCTCAGCAGGGAGTCTGCTCCTCCCTCTCCCTCTGCTCCTCCCCCTGCTCCTTCTCTCACTCACTCTCTCTCTGTCAAATAAATAAAATCTTTAAAAAAAAAATGGGCAAAGGAGGGACACCTGGGTGGCTCAGCCAGTTAAGTGTCTGACTCTTGATTTTGGTTCAGACCATGATCTCAGGATTGTGAGATTGAGCCCTGCATGGGGTTCCACACTGGGTGTGAAGCCTGCTTAGGATTCTCTCTCCCTCTGTCCCTCCCCCCTTCTAAAAATTAAACATAATAAATACATAAATAAAAATGGGCAAAGGATCTGTGTAGACATCTTTTCAAAGAAGATATACAAATGGCCAATAAACACATGAATAAAATGCTTATCACTAGCCATCAGGGAAATGCAAATTAAAACCACAATGGAATACCACTCCATACCCACAAGGATGGCTGTAACAAAAAGACAGATAATAACAAGTGTTGGCAAGGACGTTATGAAATTGGAATCTTGGGGCGCCTGGGTGGCTCAGTCATTAAGTGTCTGCCTTCGGCTCAGGTCATGATCCCAGGGTCCTGGGATCGAGCCCCGCATCGGGCTCCCTGCTCAGCGGGAAGCCTGCTTCTCCCTCTCCCACTCCCCCTGCTTGTGTTCCCTCTCTCGCTGTGTCTCTGTCAAATAAATAAATAAAATCTTTAAAAAAAAAAAAAAAAGAAATTGGAATCTTTATACACTGCTGGCGGGAATGTGCAGCCACTTTGGGAAAGGAAATGGTAACTCTTTCCTCAAAGAGTTAAATATAGTTACTATATGACCCAGCAATTCTATTCCTAGGTACCCACCCAAGAGAATTGAAAAGACATATTTAAAAAAATAAAAATAAGATAAAAATAAATGTAACATAAATTCTTCATTCCATGAATATGGTATATCACTTCATTTATTTAAGCCTTCTTTGATTTCTTTCATCAGTGTTTTACAGCTTTCAGCATATAGATCTAGAACATATTCCATTAGATTTATACTAAATATCTCATTTTTTTCATTCTACTGTAAATGGTACTATTTTAAATTTCAATTTCTATATAGATTTTTGTAATATATCTGACTTTGTATTCCACAACTTTGCTAAACTATATGCAATTCTCTTCATAGGGCTGCTCCCTTATTTGTGAAGCTGAAGAATTATGATTTTCACATTGCAATATACCTAAGAAACTAAAATATTAAAAGTAAATTTGTTAAAATGTCAATTCTTCCCAAACGGATCTATAGATTCAACACAATTCCAATCAAAACCCCAGAAAGATTTTTTAAATAGAAATAGATATGCTGATTCTTTTTTTCTTTTAAAGATTTTATTTATTTACTTGTCAGAGAGAGAGAGCACAAGCAGGGGGAGCGGCAGGCTGAGGGAGAAGCAGGAGCCCCGCTGAGCAAGGAGCCCACCAGATGTGGGACTCAATCCCAGGACTCCGGAATCATGACCTGAGCTGAAGGCAGATGCTTAACCGACTGAGCCACCCAGGCATCCCAGATATGCTGATTCTATAATTTATATGGAAAAGCAAATGAACCGAAACAATTATGAAAAAGAAAAACAAAGCTGGAGAACTCACAATACCTGGTTTCCAGTCTTACTTTAAAGCTACAGTAATTGGCACAGAGTGGATGTTGGTGAAAGCATACATATAGATCAATGAAACAGAACAGTGAGTCTAGAAATGGATCCACCCATATATGGCCAACTGATTTTCAACAAAGAATAAAGACAATTTAATGGGAAAATGGATAGTCTTTTCAACAAATGGGGCTAGAACTGGACACTCACATACAAAAAAAATTCATACACACACAAATGAACCTCCTAAATCACACAACACAAAAAAATTAACTCAAAATGGATCAAAGATTAAATATAAGGCCTAAAACTATAAAACTTCTAGAAGAAAACACAAAAAATTTATGAAACACAAAAGCTTTGTGAATTTGGGCTGGGCAAGGATTTCTTAGATAGGATACCAAAAACACAATCCATAAAAAAAACTGATAAATTAGAACTTCTTCTCTGAAAAATACTGTTCACAGAATGAAAAGACAAGACACAACTGTGAGAAAAGATCTGTAAATCATATAACTGATAAAGGACTTGCACCTAGAATTATAAAGATCTCTTAAAACTCAGTCATAAGAAAATAACCCAATAAAAAATATGCAAAACATTTGGACATTTCACCAAAGATATACAGATGACACTAAATACATGGAAAAATGCTTCTCTTCACCATCAGTCATTAGCAAAAGGCAAATTAAAACCATCATACAGAGGAACCTGGGTAGCTCAGTGGGTTAAGCATCTGCCTTCGGCTCAGGTCATGATCCCAGACTCCTGGGATGGAGCCCTCGAATCAGGCTTCCTGCTCAGCAGGGAGCCTGCTTCTCTCCCTCTCTCTCTCAAATAAATAAATAAATAAATCTTAAAAAAAAAAAAAAAAAAAACCATCATACCAATACCTATCAGAATGGCTTTATTTATTTATTTATTTAGAGTAGGCTCCACGCCCAGCATGGAGGCCAACGCTGGGCTTGAACTCACCACCCTGAGATCAAAACCTGAGCTGAGATCAAGAGTCGGATGCTTAACCAACTTGAGCCACCCAGGCTCCCCGGAATGGCTAAAATTTTTAAAACATATAATAGCATGTACTAACAAGGATGCTGGTAGGAATGTAAAATGGCTTTGGAAAACAATTTGACAGTTTCTTATAAAGTTAAACATACACTTATCATATGACCCATTAATTCCACTCCTAGATATTTACATATCCAAATGATCTGTTCACACAGAAACCTGTGTGTGAATGCAATTGTCCAAATGCAAATAACTAACTAGAAGTGGCAAAGTGCTGGCAAAGTGATAACCCAAGTAGTGCATCCACACAAAAGAACAGCAGTCAACAAAAAAGGAACAAACTATAGACACATGCAACATGATGACTCTCAAGCACATCATACTAAGGTTAAAGAGGTCATATTCAAAAAGGTACATACTGTATGATTCCATTGATGTGACATTCTGGAAGAGGCAAAACTATAGGGACAGAAAACAGCTCAGTGTTTGCCCCGGTCTGGGGGTGGAAGGAGAGGTTGACTAGAAAGGGCAGCACAAGGGAATTTGAGGGGGTAATGACATTGTTCTGAATTTTGGGTATTTTGTTGGTTACATAACTGTATGTAATGGCTGAAATGTGAAGAGCTGTTCACTAAAAAGGGTGAATTTTACTGTATGCAAATTATACCTAGATTTTAAAACTGGAAAAAATACAGCATGTATGTAATATATTTCAAAAAATACTTGTTATATGTATGCTAACCAAAGTTTCTACAGAAAAAAGAGAAGTGTAAGAATGAATGAAGACTGCTTCTATCTAGGTGTCCTCTCAATTTCTGACACATCCTATGAATCATGGACCCATCTGAAAAAGGTATGTGCTTAATGTGCAAATCGAAACTGCATTCTTTTCCAGAGGAATGTGATTCTTACAAACAAACATGAGGAGAAATTGCTAGCAGCTAGGAAACAACAAGAAAGAGAAATAGTACATTTTGAACTCCTTGCATCATTGTAACACACTGAAAAAACTTCAGGGAACAGAAATAAACTCTGGATTACAACATGGGATTTACATACCGAAACGTCATCTATTAACATAAAATAGATATAAAACGCCACAGAAAATGAAATCCACCTTTCCCTTATAATCTCTTCATAGAGAGCAGAAAACAAATACATCTTATAGAAAGAAAATAAAGAAGAAAGGGTAAAGATAAAGAGTAGAACTGGAAATAGAAGTTGGGTCAGATTGCAATTTGTCCATAGGTTCTTCAGGCCAACTCTCCCATTTTCCAGTTCATTTGCACCTCTGTCAAGAAAATTTTTTTAAAGATTTTGTTTATTTATTTGAGAGAGAGCACAAGCAGGGAGGAGGAGCCGAGGGAGAGGGAGAAGCAGGCTCCCCATTGAGCAGGGAGCCTGATGCAGGACTCGATCCCAGGACCTGAGCCTAAGGCAGACACTTAACCAACTGAGCCACCCAGGTGCCCCTTTCAAGACGAAATTTATCTGAGACTCCTTTCTCCCCCAAAACTCTGGCCCCAGAGGGCAGAGCTAGTCTATCTTGTGCTCAAAATCCTCTAACACGTGCTGACCCTTTTTGTGGATCTTTTCATGATGGTAATATTTACTGAATTTACTGTGTGATAAGAACTATACTAAGTGCTGCACTATCTCAAACATTCATAGAACCCCACAAGGTAGGCGCTATTACTCATTTTACAGTTTAAGAAATTGAGGTGCAAAAAGGTTCCCTTATTTGCCAAAGTCACATGGCTAATAGGTGGTGAGCCAGAATTTTATCCTAGATAGTCTAATTCCAAGAGCCCATTCTCTGAATTGCTGTACATAAAGATTAAGTCATTCATTCAATATCTACTGAGTCCCAAGCACTAATTCAAACACTAAGGACAGACAAAAGAGTAAGGCAAAGTTCTATTCTCCCCTGAAGGAACTTCTGGTCTAGCTGGGCAAGACTAACAACAAAGACGTGCAATATACCGAGTATATCCTGTGTCGGGGAAGTGGAAGAGGGGGTGACAGGGAAAACTTGGGAGTAACAGAGAAAGCCCCTCAGGATTGTCTATGTCTATCACAACAGTATGAGTGTCCCATATTTTAGTCTCCCATAGTTCCTAGCAGGCTGTGAACAAACACTGCTGAATGAACAGCTTAAAGCTGACCTACCTCTTCTACTTCTGTTGTGTCTGCACCTATTGCCGCTCTCAAACGCAAATCAGAAAGATGTGACAAGTAGCTGAAAACTACATTTATCTTGCTCTCCATTGTATGCTTCATTCATTGACATTCAGTAAATATTTATTGATGGCTGAGGGAGTCAGCCACTGTTCTTAGCATGGAGTACAGTGGTTAACATGCCACTTAAAGACCCTGTTCTCATTCAAGTGGATGAAACAATCAAAGAAATACCAAAATAAACAAACAAACAAAAAACAACCACAAAAACAAAACAAGCCTGAACAAGATCATTTCAGTTAATTTGAAATGCTACAAAGAAAATAAAATGAGGAAACACCATCAACAGTGACTATCAGGTGTTAATTTAGATTGGGAAGACCAGGCGGCACAGGGGACATTTAAACTGGTGTGTGTTGGGGCGCCTGGGTGGCTCAGTTGGCTAAGCGACTGCCTTCGGCTCAGGTCATGATCCTGGAGTCCCAGGATCGAGTCCCGCATCGGGCTCCCTGCTCAGCGGGGGGTCTGCTTCTCCCTCTGATCCTCTTCCCTCTCATGCTCTCTGTCTCTCATTCTCTCTCTCTCAAATAAATAAATAAAATCTTAAAAAAAATAAAAAAATAAAAAAATAAACTGGTGTGTGTTGGTTAAAAAATTCTTTATTTTACTTTTATTTTTAGAGAAAGAAAGGAAAAACTAGAAACCCTGGCCAAAATTAGGAGCCAGAATTAACCTGTGTCATGGACAAAGACTTGCAATAATATTTTTTCCCAAAATTTATACATAACTCAAATGTTATCAGAACAGATGCTGTTCACACATTCACCAATTTTATGTAAAACTGATTTGCTTTCCATAAACAGTGGTCTTGCTTTATTTCAGAAAAGAAATTTTGGCCATATTGCATTATTGATTTTTTTTTTTTTTAACCTTTATGATGGCTTCTAAAAAGGCAGGGGAGTGGGGTATTAAGGAGCTACCACATCAACAAGGGTCCTGGCAAAAGGATGCAAAAACTTATTTCTATAACACTTAAGGTTTTTATTTTAAAGATACAATATTCAAATATAACATCTGAAAGAATGTAACATGTAACACAACATTCCATATTTCAAAACGCTTTAAAAAGGCTACTGAAAGGAAATGGTGTATATAGAATAATGAAGAAAGTGGTTTTTTTTTTTTTTTTACTAATATTGCAAGGAAATGGATATCAGGTTTTAAAAAATTAATTAACACGGATTTTGGCAAGTCATTTAACTGCTATGAGCCTCCATTTCTTTCCCACAGGTAAAATGACATTAGAGGATCCCTCATGGGTCCTTCCAGCCTTAAACGCCTTGATTCTCCTAAGAAAATAGAAGGTAGATGATTCAGAAACTTCACTGCATGAGGAGGGCAGGTGTTATTGTGGGCACTTTTAAAAACTTGCTCATTTGGGCTTCAGTTTTTATGACAATTTTCTTCTGGTGCAATAGGTCAGGAAATGTTGTACAAGTGGGAATATTTCCTATATATTAACAGAAAAACTGGGGAAGAAAAACAGTTGTGATGCTCAAAAGGAACGCTACACAACTAAAAAACATTTGATGAGAGAGGGCTATAATAACAGAATCACTGGAAAGGAAACAGTCATTTCCACCACTTTTATTCTATTTCCTTTCTTATCCTCTCCTGCAAAGAAAAACCCAGTTTTAATTTTTTCCTAAATCCGAAAGAGGTAGCAAAAGCCACAGAAATCCTCACACGTTTTTTATTAAAGAAATCGCCATAATATTGAAGAGGCACTATGTGTCTACACCTATTACCAATCTTACTTAGCACCGAGGACACCGTTTCCAAATATTATCGCCAACAGCCCTCACTCCGCTGCAGCCGACACTCACCCCCACCCATTTTTAAAAATCCATTTACGCTGAGCCTTTCATCCAAACCCATCAACGACCATTTCCTCCCTGCAACAGTGGTTTCGACTGCCCGAAACGTCCAGCCAAGCCAGGGCTGAGTCCTGCCAACAGGGAGACTGCAGACTGCGGTGCTGGGCAGGGCAGGGCCGCTCCTGCCGCCGCACGCTAAAGCTTTCCGCCTCCTCCCGAGTGATTTAAGACGGTTCGGGACCCAGATAAGACCCCGCCCTTGCAGCCACGACCCCGGAACGGGAGGAGGAGAGAGGCGGCCTCAGCTTAGCAGAGCCAAGCCTTTGGAAAAACAGGCTGCTCCTCCCCAGCGGCCAGCAGCGGCCCGGGCAGGGCGAGCGGCGCGTCGCGGCCGGTGCGCGCCGAGCGGCTCCCAGGTGGGTCTCCGCAGCCGGGGACCGCGGCTCGGGCTCCCCGAGGGGGGGGGGGGGGGGGCGGCGCGGGCCGCGATCTCGCTCGTCACGATTCACCAAGCAGAGTGGGAAAGAGGGAGGGACTGGAGGCAGAAAACGGAACGGAATCAGGGAGCTCGGGGAATAAAGAAGGCAAGGAAGGGGAGAGGGGAAGGGGGGGGAAGGTGATAGGAGTGAAGAAGAATGGAGGTGCAGGGGAGGGTGATGGGTGCAGAAGGGGTGGGTGATAGGCTGCAGGCGATAAAGGCGAGGTGAAGGGGAGGGATGGGGTGCTGGGGGTTCGTGAAGGGGGAGGAAGAAGGAATGGCGTGAAGGGGGGATGGGGTGAGGGGGAGAGAAATGGGGGTGAGGAGGGAGCGATGGGGTGGTAAAGAGGGAAGAGCGGGAGGGGGATGCAGGGGAGGGATGGGTGAAGGAGGATGGGGTGAAGAGGGGAGGGGTGGGATGCAGGGGGAGGAATGCGGGAAGGGGAGAGCGGGGGAAGCAGGGAAGCGGGCGCCGGCCGCAGGAGGCCGGGAGGGACTTCCCTGCGAGGAGGGCGGCGCCGGAATAACGGGACCCTCCCAGCCCCGAGCCCCCCGGCCGGGCGGGGCGAGTAGCCCGCGCGGAGGCCGGGGCGCCGCGGGCAGGTACGGCGCCCCGCTCCTGCCGGGCAGCCGCAGCCCTCGCCCGCGGGAAGATCCCCCACTCCACTTACTCTCTCCGACCACGGCTTTGAGGCCAATGGGGGCCATCGTGCTGCGCGAGTCTCGGGCTCCGAGTCTCCTCAGGCGACGCCCGTGGCACGGCTACCTCCCCGGGTCAGCGCGCTCTGCCGGGCACAGCCCTCCGCTCCGCAACCGCGCTCGGGCTCAACTGACGCGCGGACTCGCCGCGGAGGCGCGGCGCGAGCCAGAGCGAGGCTGCCGACCTGCCGGCGCGCGCGCGGGCGGGGCTGGCCGGGGGCGGGGCCTTGTGCCAGCCGTCAGCGTCGCCCGCGCGCCTCCGCCAATCGCACTGCGGCCCGGGAGCTCGGCCCCGCCCGCCGAGATGCGGCTGGACGCGAGGCGGTCCCTGGCTGGCGCGAAAGCCGCGCCCTCCCCCTCACCTCACGCGCAGCGCGCACCCTGCTGCCAGTCGCGCGCTCCTGGGGCGCAGGGTCCTAAAGTCCCCTCCGCCGCCTCCGCACCTGGCCACAGGCTACTGACAAGCTCCCTCTTCCTGAAACCACATTATGTCCTGTCTTTCCTCTTCCTGGGAACCCTCCATTTTTCGCCTGCCCACATAAGGAACTCAGAGACTCCTAACCACAACATAACTGGAGGTTGATCGACATCATCTCTCTCTCTGGGCACCTATATCCTCATACCCGCCATTCACTGAGCTCTTATGTGTCAGGCTCCACGCTAAGCGCTTTACTGCATCATCTCATTAAATCCTCACAGTAATTAAGAATTGTTTTTAATCTCCATTTTCCGATAAAAAAAAAAAAAAACACCGAGGCTCAGAGAATTGAGCACTAGAGTTGCTCTCAGGCTGTGTAACATTCATTAGCAAATATTGAGTGGTCTCCCACTACTCTATGCAAGCTACTATTCTGGGCATTGGAGCTACAGCCATGTACAAGGCAGACTCGGATCTGAGTCTTTGGGCACTCAAAAGGCTAGAAATTTCGAAGTCCCAAGTCTGATAGGAATATGCTGTAGGACAACTCAGGTCTCAGCATCTCCTTATAGGAGTCCACATTACCAAAGTGGTCCCAAGTCAGTTTTTGATGGACTTTTTTTTTTTAAGATTTTATTTATTGGGGCACCTGAGTGGCTCGGTTTAGCGACTGCCTTGGGCTCGGGTCATGATCCCGGGGTCCTGGGATCGAGCCCCGCATTGGGCTCCCTGCTCTGCCAGGAGCCTGCTTCTCCCTCTCCCTTTGCCTGCCACTCCCTCTGCTTGTGCTCTCTCTCTCTCCCTCTGTCAAATAAATAAATAAAATCTTTATTATTTATTAGGGAGAGGGAGGCAGGATCCCAGGACTCTGGGATCATGACCTGAGCTGAAGACAGACGCTTAGCTGACTGAGCCACCCAGCTGGTACACCTCTGATGGACTTTCTTTATTAATGAGGGATGTTACTTTTGAAATATGGCACAGGACTCACCTCTGGCTTCAAAGAAAAGCAAATGAGTTGAGCCAATTAAAAACTAAAAAGGACAGGAGAGCTAGAAGTCATAAAATCAGTGAATACTCATTAAAATTTTGGAACAACTCTGTGAGTTAAGTCCTCTTTTCTTTCTTTCTTTTTCTTTTTTCTTTTCTTTTTTTTTTTTTTAGATTTTATTTATTTGTCAGAGAGAGAGAGAGCACAAGCAAGGGAGAAGCAGGCTTCCTGCCGAGCAAGGAGCCCAGTGTGGGACTCTATCCCAGGACCCTGGGATCAGGACCTGAGCTGAAGGCAGATGCTTAACCAACTGAGCCACCCAAGTGTCCCTAAGTCCTCTTTTCTTAACATTATTAAGAAATGTAATAATATTTACAGATGAAAAAACTGAGATTCAGAGAGGATAAGAGCTTTGCTAGTGACAAAGGAAAGATCCAATTCCAGAATCTGAATTCTGAATCATTATTTTACACTGAGCAGTTAAAGAAGCTGAGGCCCACAGGAGGACTTTCCAAAGGTCGCACACAATGAAGAATGGCAGAGCCAGGACAAGAGGCCACATGTCCTAGTTCAGCTACCAGCCCCAGGGCAGGAAGATTTGACCATTTTCTTGCCCCCACCCCAATCTACCCCAACAGAACTTTCACATGGCTTCACAGGGAGAGTAAGTGTTTGTCTATCATTTCACGTCTGGGCTCTGCCTTTTACCCAAGGAAGGTATTGATAGTCTCAGGGTGCATTTGGGGAAGGAGGAGATAATTTGTAAATGTGAGGGAACCTAGGATGCACTTGTAATGCTGCATGCTCCCCCCTTAGCCAGCAGAGACTACCCTCAAGGAGCCAGTATTCTAGCTGAGAAGACAGACAGGAATCAAGGAGTCAGACACAGCATTGAGTTACTGTCCTAATAAGTGCTAAAGCAGGACAGGGGCTGTGAGAGTGAGTGACGGAGCACTTGACCCAGTGGACCTGGTGAGGTATAGTCAGGGCAGGTAGCAAGAGGGGCCTGGGAAAGTGTCCCAGGCAGATATACAGAAAATGCAAAGAACAAGTGCCAGAAAGGAGTTTGGCTTTTCCAGGAACGGAGAGGGGGTCAGTGTGGCTGGAGGAGAGTCTGAGGGGGCAGATAGAGAGGAAAGCCCCCAGAGGTAGGCCTCACTGCAAGGCTCCAGGACATTTTGGTGGCCTGGAATCTGTATGAGGACTTCCTCAAAGGTCACAGGCAAATAAAATATAGCAGCTTGTTATTTTCTGCAGAGGAAAGGACAAAAAAAGAAATATTTGCCTGTGGATGTGTACCTGAGATGTTCACTAGAGATGGCAAAAATCAGAACGGGTGTTATTCTAAATAGGATGGCTGAAAAAGCAAGTGGGGTGACAGACTGTGAACTCACTCAGGAACCCCTGACTCTGGAGTGGCGGATTGGAATCTTCCTGCTTGGGGAATCCAAGACTGGCTTGAGACCTCCTGACATCTCTGAGCCTTGATTTCCACATCTGTGAAACAAGGACAATAGAGGAGACAGTCAGATGACCTACACCTTAAGGTAAAATCCTGCGTCAGTCATCATGCCTATTACCCTTTGCTCTGTATTCTTTTTTTTTTTTAATATTTTAATTATTTATTTGACACAGAGAGAGATACTGAGAGCAGGAACACAGCAGGGGGATTGGGAGAGGGAGAAGCAGGCTTCCCCGCCAAGCAGGGAGCCAGATGCGGGGCTGGATCCCATGATCCCTTGGATCATGACCTGAGCCTAAGGCACACACTTAACGACTGAGCCACCCAGGCGCCCTTGCTCTGTATTCTTTATTTGCATATACGTTTGATACACCCCAAGCACCACACAAAGGGCCCTCATGAATTTTCACTGAATTCTTACTACAGCCCCAGGAGGTCAGTGCTATTATTAATTTTCCTGCTGCGCAGGGAGGTCAAGTCACTTGCCCAAGGTCACATGGCTCTAAGCGCAGACCGGGGACTCAAGCTCTGACTTTCTGATGCTCTGGGGAGAACGTCCAACGCCCAGGCGCAACCCCAGTGCCCTGACCCTCTCCTTAGAGAGGTCTGGCTGTGTGGACTGCTAGCTGGGGGCATATCAACAACCAGAACCTGGACCTCTTGAGAATTCGTGCCCAGGCGAGCCCTCAGCGCGGCGCCCCAGCCCGGCCAGAGCGCTGGGCGGGGCTGCGGCCGCAGGATGCGTTGGGCTGGTCCGCGGCTGGGCAGGTGCGCTTGCAGCTGCGCATGCGCGGCCTGCAGCCTCTGCAGAGCCCTGGTGCCGAGTAGCCGCTGGGGGTAGGAAGAGTCCTGTGATTTACGCACGGGTCATGTGACGGCGGGGAGCCTGCTTGTGGCTTGGCCGCTGCACTTCCAGGAGACAGGCAGGTGAGGGGGGCGCGGGGGATGGATGCAGAGCAGAGCAGGGAGAAACTGGAGGTCTGAGCATAAGGGCTGTGAGCAGCGTGGAGGGACCAAGAGAGGGGAGAGAGGGACAGATGAGCCTGAATTGGCAATGGAGCTGACCAAGTTGAGACAGAAGCAACGACTATAGTTGTTGCCACCAAACCTACTGATACTGTGGACCCACTGGCTTGGGTCCCGTGCCCACCCAGGGCCTGTTGGAGAGCCCTTCTCCCACAGTCTCGGGCTTGCTCCTGCCTCCTCTGCTTTAAAGCCGCATCATCAACTGCATTTTTCCATGTTCACCTCCACCCCTTCCCATGGCCACTGGACATTTAGATTCTGCTACATTCTTTTAGAAGCAGTTTCTAAAGAATTCAACAAGATAATATTTATAAGATTCTTTACCTAGTACTGGGTACCTAGTAAGGACCCAATGAACGTTAGCTTATTAATATCATTAAAAATAACAGCAGGCTGTGTCCTGCCTTTATTGACGCTGTAGATTCTTGGCAGAGGATGAAAAAGTAATTGTCTCCATCACAGCCACCCACAGTCCCCAAACCTACAAAGAGCTGCTGGGCCTGGAGTCCTTGAGTTTGGTACATCTTTGCCCCCAAGAGTGAGTTAACAGATTTTCGTATTTGAGGTCAGAATATAATATCAAAAGGGCTTTGTTTGCAAAGTCTAGCCAGGGTCTCAAATTCAAAAGACTGTGGAGGCCATGTGGAGGTAACAACCACAGATGTGGCCAACTGCAGACTACATGCCTTGCCCAGGGGGGCAGTCCTTACTCAGCTCTAATCAATAGTTTCCACGCAGCGGCCAAGGATCTTGATGGTAAGAATTGTGACATCTCCCAATGGTTAAGTATTGCTATGGACTAAAAAAATTTTTTTAGTAACACCACCACTGGCCAAACAAAACACATCTGAGGGCCACATCCAGCTCCCAAGGCACCTGCTTGCAAAACTCTGGGGGACCAAAGGGAAAGGTTGGATTCCCCCATTGAGCAGGCTCCCAGAGAGGCCCTGACTTTTACCCAACTCACATAGAGCCCCATTGTGGGCAGGGCTCTGGACAGGTGTAGTGGTAGTGTGAATACCTGGCATCAACCACCAAAACCTTTCCCACTCAGCCCTGAGAGCCAGGAAAGAGTCCCTTTGCTCAGCCTGGCTCTGGGGCAGAGATTAGGGCCAGCCACTTTCGAATGGACTAGTGAACACTGTAGTGGAAGCCTCCGCAGATAGCTGATGTGGGCAGTTCAGATTTGCCTGGACTGTGAAAATCCCAAGAATAAGGAAAGAGCTACCCCCAAATGCCAGATACTAGAAGTCTCAGTGACCTCAGCCAGTGGGGGCTTAAAGCTGGGTTTTTTTGTTTTTGTTTTGTTTTTAAAAGATTTTTATTTATTTGACACAGAGAGAGGGAGAGCAAGCACAAGCAGGGAGAGCAGCAGGCAGAGGGAGAGGGAGAAACAGGCTCCCTGTGGAGCAGGGAGCCCAAAGCGGGGCTCGATCCCAGAACCCTGGGATCAAGACCCAAGCCCAAGGCAAATGCTCAACCGACCAAGCCACCCAGGCGCCCTCTTAAAGCTGCTTTTATTTGATTCAGAAAAATAAAGGGGCGCCTGGGTGGCTCAGGCCTTAAGCGTCTGCCTTCGGCTCAGGTCATGATCCCAGGCTCCTGGGATGGAGTCCCGCATCAGGCTCCCTGCTCCGCGGGAAGCCTGCTTCTCCCTCTCCCACTCCATCTGCTTGTGTTCCCTCTCTCGCTGTGTCTCTCTCTGTCAAATAAATAAATAAAATCTTTAAAAAAGAAATATGACGTTTTTTACACTGTGGGTATCAGAGAACAATTTGTGTCTTTTACACTTTACATTAAATTGTTATAAGATCCCAGAGGAAGGAATTTTCATTCCAGCTAGGGAAATAGTTTTGTTTAGATGTGTTTTGCTTCTGGCCAGTTTGGTTAGAAAGATTCATGGAAGAAAGTGGCAGTTGAGCTGAGCCCAGAAGCTGAGAAGCGAGAGATCAAATCCAATCAAGAAAAGAGCATAGTGGCGCCTGGGTGGCTCAGTCAGTTAAGCGTCTGCCTTCTGCTCAGGTCATGATCTTGGGGGCCTGGGATCGAGCCCCGCATTGGGCTCCTTGCTCAGTGGGGAGCCTGCTTTTTCCTCACCCTCTGCCATCCCCCCCACTTGTGCTCTCTGGCTCTATCTCTCTGTCAAATAAATAAATAAAATCTTAAAAAACAAAACAAAACAAAAAAAAGAGCATAGACCCATGGTTCCCAAACTATGTGCTGAGGCAGCCTGAGGTGCCACAGCAAATTAACAGGAGCATAGCAAAATATTTTAAATTTTGGAGAGAAACAATGATATCATCTGTTGGACACTGAAAACTAGTAGCTGGAAGTAGTTCACAGTTTCAACATCAGAATTTCCTACATTCCTTTCTGTGACATTACATCTTTGTAAAGCTGGGTTTTCATCAATTGATGTGACAAGAAGCAAATAACTCATGCAAATCAATGTGGAACAGGAAATGAGAGAGTCAATGTCTGATGTGATTCCAAGGTCTGAGAAGATGCACCTACACCATTAGTAAGTAATGGTGGTTACTTAAGAATTATTTTAGGGGCACCTGAGTGGCTTAGTCGTTAAGTGTCTGCTTTTGGCTCAGGTCATGATCTCAGGATCCTGGGATCAAGCCCCGCATTGGGCTCCCTGCTCCACGGGAAGCCTGCTTTTCCCTCTCTGTCTCCCACTCCCCCTGCTTGTGTTCCCTCTCTCTCTGTGTCTCTCTCTGCCAAATGAATAAATAAAATCTTAAAAAAAAAAAAAAAAAGAATTATTTTAAAATATCTTTTCTTTCAATTTATGGGCATTATTTTTTCTTTCCTTTTTTTAAAGATTATTTATTTAAGTCATCTCTACACCCAACGTGGGGCTCGAACTCATGACCCCAAGATGAAGAGTTGCACACTCTCCCAACTGAGCCAACCAGGCTCCCCTTATTTTTTCAAATGGCTATTAAGTAGTTAGGACTAAACAACTGGTAGTTAGCTACCAACAAAGCTGATAGGTATTTCTTTTAGTCTGGGATGCTATGAAAAAAATGACAGAGAGGCTACCATGCTTGGGAACCTCTGGCATAGGCCAAGTGTAGTGGTATTCATCAATGCAGCAATATTTATTGAGCACCTACTATGTTCCAGACAGCATCCTAGACACTGGAGATGCAGCAATGAACAGGAAAGAAAATTCCCATTGGTTATGAAGCTGACATCCTAGAGGGAGAAACATAATAAATAAGTAAATAATAAACTATATAGTGTGTTAGAAAGTGATAAGTGCTATGATAAAAATAGTAGGGTGAGGGACATCTGGGTGGCTCAGTCGGTTAAGCGTCTGCCTTCAGCACGGGTCATGATCCCAGGGTCCTGGGATCGAGATCTGCGTCTGGCTCCTGGCTCAGCAGGGAGTCTGCTTCTCCCTCTGCCTGCTGCTCCCCCTGCTTGTGCTCTCTCTGACAAATAAATAAATAATATTTTAAAAACATAGTAGGGTGATCAGGAGTAGACCTGGAGAAGGGCAGGGAATAGTTTTGCATTTTATTTATTTTATTTTATTATTATTTTCTAAGTGGGCTCCATGCTGGGCAGGGTCCAACGCAGGGTCAAACTCACAACTGTGAGATCAAGACCTGAGCCAAGATCAAGAGCTGGACACTTAACTTACTGAGCCACTCAGGCACCCCTAGTTTTGCATTTTAAAGGGGAGAGACAGGCAGGGTGGGCTTCAATGAGAAGCCATTGGATGTGAGTTCAAAAGTCAGAAGCCAGATCTGGTGTCCCTCTCAGCACATAGGCTATGGATGACACCAGCAATAGTGACTGGGATGACCCAGGGTTGGTTATGTGAAGGACACTGGGAAACACTCAGTTTAAGGTTGAGCAGAAGGAGCAGACACCAGAAGGAGGCAGGAGGGAAATGGCCAGAGAAGTACAGGGGAGCCAGGGGTGCACAGAGAGAGGATAGCAGAAGAACAGCTAGATGAAAACCACAGATCAGGATCAAGGGCACTTTTTTGAATAGGGGAGAACCTCTCTTTTTTTTTAAAACAAAACATTTTAAAAACACAGCAAAGCAATAAAGCAAATTCCCGTATGCCCCCTCCCCAAAAATAAATCAATGTTTTGCTTTAGAATTTTGTTTGTTTGTTTGTTTTTAGAATTTTGTTGGTTGATAGAAAAATAGATCTGGTTATATAATGTGGAATCCTTTTCCTCCTGAAACCCTGCTCAAGCAATAGCAGGGGAATTATAAGAAGTTTAAATCCATAAGGACACAAAGAACGGGGGCATCTGACTGGCTCAGTCGGTAGAGCATGTGACTCTTGATCTCAGGGACATGAGTTTGAGCCCCACATTGGGCATGGAGCCTACTTTAAAAAAAAGTTGCAAAAAACAAAACAAAACACAAAGAACAGAAAAAGGAGGGAATGGGAGATGAGAGATAGTGACAAAACTCTGGAAGATGAGCAGCATGTGGCTGAGGGTTAATGATTGCATAGAGAAGAGGAGGTAGAAACACAAATCTTCAAAAAGAGACCAGACTCAACCACAGAACCTTGGAGGAAGCTCAGGATTCGTTGGTACCAGGTACTTTGGAAGATGGGAGTGAAGGATAGGGCTGAGTAAACAAAGGACTCTTAAAGAAAAGGAGTCCTGCCGCCAGGTCCAGGTCCCTGTCCTCATCCCGCAGAGCCAGGTGACTGCCCCTCCCCCAGCAGAATAGTGATGATGACGAGGAGGATATTGCGGACAACAAGCATGTGTGGGACATACTATGTGTCAGTCACTATTCCAAGTTACATATATCGATCCATTTAACCCTAATGGTCACCTATGAGTTATTTACTATTATTATCCCCATTTTACAGATGAGGAAACCAAGCCATTTGTCCAAGGGCTCACAGCCAACAAAAGAAAGGACCAGGATCCACACCGTGCCACGTGGGAGGTGAGGCTGGACGGTAGAACATGGTGCTCTGTGGTTTGGACTTTATTTCTCTCTCCATGAGAAGCCATGGAAGGTTTTCAAGTATGGACGTGACATTTATTTATTTATCCATTTAACATTTAATAAATATTCATCAGGTGTCTGCAGTATGCTGGGCCCTCTGCCAGGTGCTGAGCACTCCAGGGTGAGCATATAGACACAGTGCAGGGTTGAGCCAGGGCAGGAACAGGGAGCCAGCAAGGCCTGAGGAGGGGCACCCAGTCCAGCCAGGGATCTGGAAGGGACTCTTGGGAAAGGCAAAGTTGAGACTTTTTTTTTTTTAAAGATTTTATTTGACAGAGAGAGACACAGCGAGAGAGGGAACACAAGCAGGGGGAGTGGGAGAGGGCGAAGCAGGCTTCCCGCTGAGCAGCAAGCCCTATGTGGGGCTCGATCCCAGGACCCCAGGATCAAGACCCGAGCCGAAGGCAGACGCTTAACGACTGAGCCACCCAGGCGCCCCAAAGTTGAGACTTTGAAGCTTAGCTGAGTTTGCATGGGAAAGAGGAGTGGGGGTGAAGGGGCATATCCTGAACAGTGGGGGTGAAGGGGCATATCCTGAACAGCATGGGTGAAGGCCCAGTGACCCATCTGTGGCCATGTTGGCACAGCCCACTTAGCAGCCCAGACTGGAGGCTGGATCAGAGAAGAAGGCACCAAGGGAGGCTAGGGTAATAGTTCAGGTCAGAGCTGTGGAGTCTCTGGGATTCTTCTGTGGTGGGTGTGGGAGGGGCTGAACATAATTAAGGTGAATCAAAATAGCACCTGCCACTTCCTGGGCACCCTTGTTTACCAAATGCTTCAAGCACAATATCTCATTTAAGCCCCCTCGAAATACTATCAAGTAGGTATGATGATTTATATGCTTTACAGATGCAGACACTGAGACACAGCACGTCCTGGGGCACATAGCGAATTCCTGGCCAAACCAGGATTTGAACCAGACGTATGTGAGCCCAAAGCCTGAACTCTTAACCACACAGCTCTTTTTTTTTTTTTTTTTTAAGATTTTATTTATTCATTTGAGAGAAAGAGAGCACGCAAGCGAGCATGAGAGCAGGGAGGGTCAGAGGGAGAGAGAGAAAAAATCTGAAGCAGACTGCACTGAGCACAGAGCCCGACAGGGGGCTCAATCCCACAACCATGAGATCATGACCAGAGCTGAAACCAAGAAACCAAGAGTTGGAAGCCACCCAGGTGCCCCTTAACCACACAGTTCTGTTGCACCTCCAGATTTCAGAGCTTCTTTGAGCCAGACACAGAAGGATACACTACAATTCCATGCATATAAAGCTTCAAGAACCGTCTAATCGATGATGATAGAGCTCAGTTTAATGACTATCACATGAGGGTGGAGGGCAAGGATACTGACTGGGAAGAGAGATGAGAGGGCCCCTGGGGCTCTGGAAATGTTCTGTGTCTTATGTGTTGACCTGGGTGGTGGTAACAAGGGTGCATATTTGTATAAAAGTTCACCAGGCTGCTCACTTAATTATGTACTTTGTCGGATATATGTTATACTTCCAATTGTTATTTTTTTAAGATTTTTTATTTTTATTTTTTTAAAAGATTTTATTTATTTATTTGACAGAGAGAGACACAGCGAGAGAGGGAACACAAGCAGGGGGAGTGGGAGAGGGAGAAGCAGGCCTCCCATGGAGCAGGGAGCCCGATGCGGGGCTCGATCCCAGGACCCTGGGATCATGACCTGAGCCGAAGGCAGATGCTTAATGACTGAGCCACCCAGGCGCCCCTTTTAAGATTTTTTAAAAAGATCTTATTTATTTGACAGAGAGAGAGAGAGAGCACGTACAAGCTGGGGGAGGGAGAGGGATAAGCAGGCTCCACACTGAGCGTGGAGCCCAACGTAGGGCTCAATCCTACAACCCTGAGATCATGACCTGAGCCAAAATCAAGAGTCGGACACCCAACTGACTGAGCCACCCAGGCGCTCCAGTTCAATTTTTAAAGATTTTTTTTTTTTAAAGTAATCTCCCACCCAATGTGGGGCTTGAACTCATGACCTGAGATCCAGTCACATGCTCTTCCAACTGGAAGGCACCCCATGTTATACTTCAATTTTTTTAAAACAGGGCTTCCTGGAGGAAGTGCCATTTGAAGTGAAATGGAATCATTTTGGATGATTATTACAAGCATAAACCAAACGCTTATGGCGTATCAGGCATACTATTTATTGAGTGCTTGTGATATGTCGGGCACTGTGCTAAGTGCTCTACATGTTATTATTTGGTTTAATCTTTACTGTGGTCCTGAGGAGAGAAATATTATCCTGCCCATGTTACAGATGAGAAAATTGAGGTTTCACCAAGTCCGTGCTCTTGGCACCACCCGTTCCCACCTCCCCCTAGGGGAGAGGTGGGCCTTGGGTTACAGAGGATGAAGCAGGAGACACCAGAGAAGGCTCTGAGCACATTGGAGGTGCTGTGAAGCCAGGCCCCTTTCAAGGTTCCATACCTAACTTCATTTTTGTAATTGTGTTTTCTCTTTCTTAAAGAGAGCACTCCCCCCCCCCCCCCCGCCACCCCATTCTGTCGAAGCTTCAGGCTTCTACCTGCAAAACCTGGACCTGCCCTGGCTCTGAGGGTGGCTGGGGGAATGGCTGCTCCATCCTGAGACTCGAGAGTGTTATTTCTCCATACCTTAACCCCCGCTCCAGCTAATGACAGGGCACCCTGGGATCCTCATCACAGGCCACCCCCCACACCAGTGTCTTGTAAAGCAGACCCTGAAAATCTCTCATAGCCTAAAAAAAGCAGGGATGCCCGTCCTTCCCAACTCAGATGAAACACAGGCTGTCTTTCCGGGCCCCTCCAGCTTCCTGCCTCCTCTCCACGTCCCTACTCCCTCTCCTCTCTTTGTCTACTGTCTTCCCACCTCCGCTTTTCCCTACTCACCCCTCTCCCTGACAGCAGCCGCCTTCCCACCTTACCCTACAGAGAGTCAGGGCCCAGAGCCCTCCCCACCCTGCTTCAGACCCAGCACAACTCTCAGCTTCGGGGGAGCCAGGAGTCCAGCACTCAGAGTCTGGTCCTGCCATGTTGAGTGGCCCAGGCCTGGCACTTTTTCTCTCTGGTGTCAGTTTCCCTCCCTCCCATTTATGCATAAGCTGGGCCCTGGGCTCCTTGTCTTGAGTCACACTGAGTGTTTCCTGCTCTCTCCTGAGTCAGGAAGCAGGTAGCCAAGGGGGTCCATCTGGGGGACCTGGCTACCCTCCTCACCAGCTGGCCACTCCAGAGGGGTCTCAGGGGCCTGTCATTGGGCAAGCAGGTGAGGCAGGCTTTGGGTCCTGGGTCTGATTGTCCACAAGCTCAGGGCTCACTGCCCAGACCTTTGGGACATCCCCGTGTGGGGTCCCTGGTGGGGTCTTCTTGACCCCCAACTCCCTCCCTCTCTTCCTTCCAAGCAGTGACCCTTCCCCTAGCTGTGGATAAGCACCCCCTTAAACACATCACAGCCACACCCCAATACAGGAGGAGCTGTTTGAGCAGATGTTTAATATACAAAACAAAAATAACAGTTATTTTGTTGAATGGATTGCCAACAATCGAAGCCATCTGTTTTCGACATCCCACCCTAGGGCCTAAAAATGCAAATGCCTCCTTCCAGGGCAAAAGCACGACCACCCAAGAGCTGTTTGAGTAGTTCTCTGCCTGGATTCACTGGAAGACTACAAATAGTCCCCCACACCCCCAACCTTCCCTCTGATGGGACCTCATGAAGGAGGAGACAGAGCTTGGCATTATGCATTATGGGTTATGGCTTGCTTTTTTTTTTTTCCCTTGGTGTTTTCTTTGACTGCTTAAACAAACAAACAAACCTATTTTACTCTCAAGATGAATCTCTTGCCATTTGCAGTTTTTCTATGAGACCCGTATCTTGCTACCCACCCCGCCCCTACTGCTGACCCAACTTCTGAAGCTTGTGCTGAAAGAGAGCTCATCTCCAAATCCTCTGCTACGGCTGTGCCCATCACCATTCCTGATCCCTGCATTTTCTCCTCTCACAGCAGCAGAGAAATCCTGGAATGATGTCATTGGACTATGTGTATTTTTTTTCTTCACTTTTCATTACACAAGTAAGACAGTACACCTCTATTGTTAAAAATATCTCAAAAAGGAAATAAAAAGAATTCTTTACACTAAAACCCCATGGGACACAGTTAAAGTTGTACTCAGATGAACATTAGCAGTCTTAAATGCTTTTATTTATAAAAGACTCAAAGTAAGTGAAACAAGGACTAAGAAATTAGAAAAATGAGTTAAAAGGAGAGAGAACAAAAAGATGAAAGGGAATACTAATGAAATGGGAAAAACATACTAAGAGAATAAATAAAATTTGTTTGAAAAGAAAAAAGATCAGTTTGGAGAGACAAATAAAATGGGAGAAATCTTAACTAAAGGTAAGTCCAAAGAAAGAAAGCAAAGAGAGAAAGTAAAAATATGCAACATTAGGAATGAGGAAGGTAATACAAATGCAGATATGGATGTTATTAATTATTTTTAAATATTATGGTAATAAATTGGAATAACAAAAAGAAATAGGTTATTTTTTTAACAATACATAAATTATCAAAATTGACTTAAGCAATAGAAATAACAGACTAAGAACCATGGAAGAGATTAGAAAGACAAAGAGATTGCATCCCAAAAGACTCTGGGGGCAATAATAGGACAAACTGGGGCATGGCTGGCTCAGTAGGTAGAACATGTGACTTTTGATCTCTGGGCTGTGAGTTTGAGCCCCATGTTGGGTGCAGAGATTACTTAAAAATAAAATCTTAAAAAAAATAAGACAGGGCATCTGGGTGGCTCAGTTGGTTGAGCGTCTGCCTTTGGCTCAGGTCATGATCCCAGTGTCCTGGGGTAGAGCCCCACACTGGGCTCTTTGCTCAGTGGGGAGCCTGCTTCTCCCTCTCCCTCTGCCTGCCGCTCCCCCTGCTTGTGCCCTCTCTATCAAACAAATAAAATCTTTAAAAAAATTAAAGTCATGAAAGAGAGGAAAAAAGAGACAGAACTATTCCAGATTCAAAAATTAAAGAAACATTGGGGCACCTGAGTGGCTCAATCAGTTAAGGGTCTGACTCTTGGTTTTGGCTCAGGTTATGATCTCAGGGTTGTGAGATCAAGCCCAAGTTGGCTCTGAGTTCAGATTCCCTCCTTCTCCCTCTGCCCCTCCCCCTATCTAAAATAAATGAATAAATCTTTTTTAAAAAATTTAAAGAAATATGACAACCAAATGCACTGGAAGCTTCTTGATTAGATTCTGGAGTTAAAAAGAAAAAAAAAACATCTATAAAGACATTATTGGGACAGAGAAATCTGAATATAGACAGTGTGCTAGATACTATTATTACATTCAGTTCCTGCTGGATGGATAATGGAATTTTCTTGGTTGGGATAATGGGATTTTGTTTACGTAGAAGAATGTCTTAAATCTTAGGAGACACATTTTTTTAAATGTGCTAAGGAATAGTGTTTGATGTTTGCATTTCGCCTTTCAAATAGTTGAGCAAAAAAATTTTAAATGTGGTGTGTGTGTGTGTGTGTGTGTGTGTGTGTGTGTGTGTGTGAAGAGCAGGGCCACTATGAGTGACGTGGAGTAGTAGACTTCATGCGCTGTGGGGGCTGGTGCACAGACTGCGAGGCCTCTGTACCTGTTGGTAGCTGGAGAGATGCCAGGGACCTGCGTGAGGGCAAGGACAGTAGAGCCCACATCTGTCTCTCACCCTCTTCAGCCTCAGTGACACAGACGACCTGCAGGAGTACTGGTGTCCTTTGCCATGGCTGCACACCTACCTGATCCCAGTACTCAGACAAGTCAAAGGAGAAGACCTGGCAGGAACCAGGGAGGCTACAGGCCCAGGGTGCCCAGAATCAACAAGGTAAGTTAGCAGATCGGCGACAGCCACGTGCCGGCTCCAGCAAGAGCCTCAGGCCTTCCATCAAACCTCAGAGCACAAAAAATGGCTGCTCCTTCCAAATCTTGAGCAAATTGATTCTGTGGCCAACCCAACTTGGAACCACACAGGGGAAAGAATTCTAGGAAACTTGGTTCCAGCTAAGTCGACACAGGACAAAGTAGAGCATAAGTGTGTGTGTGTGTGTGTGTGTGTGTGTGTGTGTGTGTGTGTGTGTGTGAGAGAGAGAGAGAATGCACAAATGTGGCAAAATGTTAACAATTGGTGAATGTAGGTGAAGAGTGCTCAACTTTTCTATAGGTTTGAAATTTGTTTAAAGACTTTATTTATTTATTTGACAGAGAGAGACAGCGAGAGAGGGAACACAAGAAGGGGGAGTGGGAGAGGAAGAAGCAGGCTTCCCGCTGAGCAGGGAGCCCGATGCAGGGCTCCATTCCAGGACCCCGGGATCATGACCTGAGCCGAAAGCAGACACTTAATGACTGAGCCATCCAGGTGCCCCTAGAGTTGAAATTTTTAATAAAAAGTTAGAGGAGGGAAAAGGCACCAGGCCCAGATGGTTTTGCAACTGAATTTTATCTAGCCTTTAAAGATCAGATTATTCTTAGGTTATATAAACTATTCTAAACCACAGGAAAAATATGGAGAGTTCATAATCCATTTTACTAACATTACCTTAGTACTAAAACACAATTTAAAAAAAAAGAAGAGGGGCACCTGGGTGACTCAGTTGGTTAAGCGTCTGCCTTTGGCTCAGGTCCTGATCTCAGGGTCCTGGGATCAAGCCCCACATCAGGCTCCCTGCTCAGTGGGGAGTCTGCTTCTCCCTCTCCCACTGCCCCTCTCCCCTGCTTGTGCTCTCTCTCTCAAGTAAATAAATAAAATCTTTAAAAACAAACAAACAAACAAAAAAGCAGCAGAAGAAAACTGTAGATCATTTTCACTTTTGGGTCCCAACCCCCACCCTCGGGAATAAGAGGTTTCATCACTAGGAACATATAGTCAATTTATTACATAAATAAACTAAAGAAGAAAAAACACAAATAACTTTCTAACCAGAAAAACATGTTATTTAAGCATTGCATGAGCTCCCATACCAAGCTCTCCACATTGGGAAGGCTGTAATGGTTTGTACAGTGGAGCTTCTGCCCTTCAGAAAAGTCGCAGGTTTCCTGTAGTTGAGCGTTCAATCAACCAGAGGAAGATAAAAGAGAGACCACAACTGGGTTCTAAATTGAAAACAATGACATTCCAAATGGCATGGCAAGAAGAGTGAGGGTGAAGGAGAACCCAGGGCTGATGAGCTAGAAATGAAATTTGAGCTCCTAGGCATTTACAGATAGGAAAATGGAGGTCCAGAGAAGGGACGGGCCTTACCCAGTTTCATAGAACGCCCATCCAGCCAGGTCAGCATGGACTTCAAGCACCAGTTCCACAGATCCAGAAAGCAAAAGCCAAGCAAAGACTATTTTCTAAAACGAAGCTGACCCTACCACCTGCAGGTTGACGGGAGGAACAGCAGGATCCTGAGAGCCAGGACTAGGGTAGTGGGATTGGTACTTTTCCTCTTGCCTCAGGTCCTGGTTTTGTTTAAATGTTTGATATTTTGTTCATCATGGAAGTTTTGGCATTAATTTTTAATTAAAAATACTTCATCAGGGACACCTGGGTGGCTCAGTTGGTTAAGCGTCTGCCTTCGGCTCAGATCATGATCCTGGGGTCCTGGGATCGAGTCCCACATTGGGCTCCTTGCTCAGCGAGGAGCCTGCTTCTCCCTCTGCCTGCTGCTTCCCCTGCTTGTGCTCTCTCTCTCTGACAAATAAATAAATAAAATCTTTAAAAAAATACTTCATTAATGGGGTGCCTGGGTGGCTCAGTCACTTAGGTGTCTGATTTCAGCTCAGGTCGTGATCTCGGGGTCCTGGGATGGAGCCCCACATCGGGCTCCCCACTCAGCATGGATTCTGCTTCTCCCTCTCCGTTCCCTTCTGTCCCTCCTCCTGCTTGTGCTCTCTCTGTCTCTCTCTCACATAAATAAATAAAATCTTGGGGTGCTTGGGTGGCTCAGTTGGTTAAGTGTCCAGCTCTTGGTTTTGGCTCAGGTCATGATCTCAGGGTTGTGAGATCGTCGAGCCCCAAATCGGGCTCCATGCTCAGCAGGGAGTCTGCTTGAGGATTCTCTCCCTCTCTCTCTACCCCTCCCCCCACTCTCCTCTCTCTAAAATAAATAAATCTTAAAAAAATAAAATCTTAAAAAAATACTTCATTAAACTATTATTTATCTTGATTACTGAGATTTTTGGCACATACACCCCCCACCCTTAAATTTTGCACCCTAGACTAGTACCTCACTTGTTTCCCATTCCCATTACCTTATACTCTAAAACCTGGAATCTTCATTCCTATTCTCATTCCCTCCCCCAACCCAGCACTGGCATCTCATCAGAGGATCTCATCTCTTTTGTAGTAAGAACACAGGCAGAAACACTCCTCCTCTCCCTCCCTTCCTCCCTCCCTCCTTCCTTCCCTCCCTGCCTTCTCTAGCTCCTCGTTTCAGGTGCTGTGTTAAGTAGACAGAGGGCCTTTGCCCTTAGGCAGTTATCAAGTAAGGAGGCATCTAGAAAATGCAGTAAAGTGTTATAAGAGATTTAAATGGTCAAGAGAAGGATTGCATCTGGGATCATGGGAAGAGGAGGGTCTAGATGGGTTCCATCCTATTTCCCATCCATACCTGCTGCTTCATCTATGTCGGAACCACAAATAACAAGTTATTAAGCACTTACTATGTGCTCAGCAATAGTCTAGAAGCTCTAGCTCATCAGATCAATGGCTCCCTTGTGGTAGAGGTAGAGGCTCAGAAATGAAAAGTCTTTACTCAAATCTCCACAACTGGTAAGGAGGAGAGCACTGATTCAGTCTGAGGTCTGCCTGACTCAGAGCTGATTCTTGTAATCATTATTTGTCATATTTGGCATTCAGCAAAACTGGTGCCTGCCTACTATGTGATAGGACTGGTTTTAGGGGCGGGGGATACAGGAGTGAAGAAAATGGTTAAAAATTCCTGCCCCCGTGTGGCATTCACTCTGGTGAGGAGGACCGGCAATAACCATGTAATTAAATAAACAAGATAATTTCAGATAATAACAAGTGTCGTGAAAAAAACTAAAGCAGGATGATGGGATAAAGAATCTGTGTTGTCAGGCAGCCTCTCTGAAGATGGAGCATTTGAGATGAGACTTGAACCTAAGGAATCTACTGTGTGGATATTGGGAGAAGGAAACAGGAAGTGCAGAGGTCCTGGGGTAGGGTTAACCAAGGCACATTTGTGGAACAGACCAATTGGTGTGGTTGGCACATAGCAAACAAGGAAGAGCGAGGGAGGCTATGAGGTGTGAGGCCGTGTCACACAGTTGGGCTGTGATAAAGAGCTTGGATTTTATTCCGAGAGCAATGGAAAGCCATGGAGGGATTTCAGCAGGAAGGTGATGAGATGTAATTCCTGTTTTTTAAAGGATCACTCTAGTATATGGTTTGACAACCCATTGATATTTTAGGCCAGACGATTCTTTGTTGTAGGGGGGCTGTCCTGTGCATTGTAGGATGTTTATCAGCATCCCTGCCCTCTACCCACTAGATGCCAGTAGTACACTCCTAGTCGTGACTACCCAAAGTGTCTCCAGACATTGTCAGATGTGCCCTGGAGGGCAAAAGTCGCTCCCAATTGAGAATGACTGCTGTAGTCATAAAAGCAAAGAAGGGCCATGGGATGTTCTCAGTTGAAAAAGCCTGCAAAAACCTGATAGCTACGTGCAATGCCTGATCTCAGACTGGATCCCGCATGGTAAGGGGAGAATGCAAGGTGCTGCTGACACAGTAAGAATGTGAGTAGTTGGGGCACCTGGGTGGTGCAGTCAGTTGAGGGGGTGACTTTTGGTTTCGGCTCAGGTCGTGATCTTGGGGTCGTGGGGTCAAGCCCTGTGTCAGGCTCCATGCTCAGAGTAGAGTCTGCTTGAGATTCTCTCTCCCTCTACCCCTCCTGCTTGCTTGTGCTCTCTCTCTCTCTCAAATAAATAAATAAATCTTAAAAAAAAGAATGTGAGTGGTGGATTAAATAAAACTATTGAATCAACATTAATTCCACCGATGTTGCTAACTGTACTATTGTTATGTAGGAGAATATCCTTATGCTTAGAAAATACACACTGGAGTCTTTATGTATAAAGAACCATGAGGTATAAAGTCTATGCTTAAATCAGTCAGGACAAGTTATATACAAGCATATATACATACCCATGCATGTGTGAATGTTATAACATATAACACACATACATATATAATCCTACGTTATGTGTTTCTATCTATACATTCTTGTGATATGCATGCAAATGGTTGTTTGTATATAGATATATATATCTCCCCATGATATGAAATAATAATTTTATTTGAGCAAAGGGTGTACAAGTGGGCTGTTTGTACTACTGTCATTCTTGCAACTTTTCTGTGAGCTTAAAATCATTTCCAAATAAAAAGTTCAAAAAATTGCTCTCGTTTCCTACATGACGAGTGGACTGGGGATTGGTTGGTCCGTCTGCTTCCCGAAATTATTTGGCTAAACCTCTGCCTGCCCAGCGACCCAGCGGCTCCACCTCGGGGCATGTACCTAATTGATATGAGTGTTTATGTCAACCTAAGACTTGTGCCGGAAGGTTCACAGCCGTTTATTCTTACTCGCCTCAAATGGGAAACAACCCTAATGCTAAATACACACAACACCACGGTTAAACCTCAAAGCTGTAACACTGAGTGTAACAAGTGAGACACAGAAGAGTGCCCATTATATGGTCACTCCTTTTCTTTGCAGTTTGACAAACCTGCCAAATGGATCTGTAGTGGTCGCGATCTGTGGGGGGAGGGGGACCAGGTGGGTTTCCGGAGGTGGAAATGTTCTGTATCTTGATCTGGGTGGGTGTTACATGTGTGATTACATACATAAAAATTGATCAAGCTATGCACTTAGGATTTGTACAATTTATTGTATATAACTTTTATTTAATAATAATAAAAAAGACCACTCTGGCTTCTGTGTAGAGACTAGAGTAGTGGTGACTGGGGGAGCCACAGGGGGAGAAGAGCAAAGAGGAAGTGAAATGAAAGAGGGGGCTCAAGAGTGAACCCCAGGTGAACACCTGGGGGAGCGGGGGTTGCTGCTGACTGAGATGGGAGATCTGGGGGAGGAGTGGGACCCCTGGACCCCTCCTTGTCCTCCCTTTCCCCAGGCTCTGGAGAAGTCGGATTTCCCTCCACATCTGTGGCCCAGTCACCGCCAGGGGGCAATGGGGTCCTTCCTGACTGACAAGGCAGCCTGGAGCCCGCAGCAGGAGCATCTGCAGCTGGGGACAGCTGTGGAGCTGTTGCCTGGGTGGCCTCCAAGTCACCGGGACACTGTGCTCCTTGCAGAAGAATCTTGTAGGATGGGAATGGAAGGAAATTAAAACCTAAAGCCCTGGAATCTGAAAATCATGACTCCAGCCCTTACTGCTCAGGATGGGGCCAGACTCCTTAAGGTGGCCATGAGCTCGCTGCTGGCATTCCCCACCTCACCTGCCTCCACTCAATCCCCACCCCGCCTTAGGGAAGAGGTGGGCTCCCTGCTGGTGCACCCTCTTGCATGTGTGCTGTTTCTGAAGCCTGACCCCCTCTCCTGTGGGCATCTGACACATCCCTTAGGAGTCACTCCAGGACCCTTTCTCGACCCAAAATGTGGGTCAGACTGGCCCCCTCTACATCTCCCATCATACTCCTTTCTCCATAAATTACATTAGTTCGGGGCGCCTGGGTGGCTCAGTTGTTAAGTGTCTGCCTTCAGCTCAGGTCATGATCCCAGGGTCCTGGGATCGAGCCCCGCGTCGGGCTCTCTGCTCTACGGGAAGCCTGCTTCTCCCTCTCCCACTCCCCCTGCTTGTGTTCCCTCTCTCGCTGTGTCTCTCTCTGTCAAATAAATAAATAAAATCTTAAAATAAAACACATAAATTACATTAGTTAATCTACCTGATTCTTCAGCTCGTCTGTGGCTCTGAGAGGCGTGGGAGTGCCTGACATAGGCTCTAAGAATACTTTTTGGATGAATAAAAAGACAAATAAATGAGTGAGTGAATCTAAGGTTGGAAGAGGATAGCACCTCAGTTAATCCACCTGGGGTTTTGAAGTTAGAGACCTGGGTTCAAGTACAAATAATGACACTTATGAGCTGTGTGACCTTGGCAACTGTCTTAACCTCTCTGGGCCCCAGTCTCCTCTTCCAATTATCATACTTACTATACAGTTTCAGTGATATGATGCATGTCAGTCCCTTAGCCTAAAATTTGCACATAGTATATGCTCGATAAAATGAGGATTTTTGGTGTATATGTGTGGTTTAAAAATGTAAGGGTGTGTGTGTGTGTGTGTGTGTATACAATTATATCTGTTTGTGTAGGCCATATAATAAACTGTTAGCTAATGATAGAGAGTGAAATTGGGAGAATAAGGTAAAATTTTCTTTTTGTGCTTTATATACTTCTGTGGTTGAATGTCTTATGTTAAGCATGTTTCGTAATCACACAGCCTTTAAATGAAAAATGAAATCCAATATCACATGAAAGAATGCCCAACATCATTAGTCATAAGGGAAATGCAAAACAAAACCACCATGAGATACCACCACTCACCAGTTGAAAGGCTAAAATCAAAAGGCTTGGGGCGTTAAGTGTCTGCCTTTGGCTCGGGTCATGATCCCAGAGTTGGGGCTCCCTGCTCAGCAAGGAGTCTGCTTCTCCCTCTGCCCTCTGCCCCTTCCCCCACTCATGCTCACTCATGCATGCGCGTTCTCTCTCAAATACATAAATAAAATCTTTTAAAAAAATCAAATCAAAAGGTTTAACAATACCAAATATTGGCAAGAAAGTGGAGCAACTGGAACTCTCTTACACTGTTGGTGCGGGTATGAAATGGGACAACTATTTTGAAAAAAATGTAAGTATGTAAAACATGTAAGAAGCATACTTGCCCTATAATCAGAAATTCCACTCCTAGCTATGACTCAGGCACCAGGAAGACAGGGAATATGTGTCTGCAAAAAGACTATACACAAATGTTCATCGCATCTTTATTTATAATAGCCAAAACCTGGGAGTAGCCCACACGTCCATCAACAGGAGGATGTGATAAACTCTTTGTGGTGTGTCCACACAGCGGGATACTGCACGCAGGAAAAGGGCATGAACTACAGCTATGGGGGACAGCACAGGGTAATCTCAGAAACATGATGTTAAGCAAAAGAAACCAGACACAAAGGAAAACGTACTGCATTGCTGTTTAATTCCATTTATATGAAGCTCTAGGACAAACAGAATGGATTTATGGTGAAAGTCAGAACAGCGATCACTTTTTGGGGAGTATTGCCTGGTGTAAGAGAACTTCTGGGGTGCTGGAAATGCTTCATATCTTGATCCAGGTGATAGTTGCCCACATGCACCCATAGATAAAACTCATCAAGCGGGGTGCCTGGGTGGCTCAGTCGGTTAAGTGTCCACCTCTTGATTTCGGCTCTGGTCGTGATCTCGGGGTCCTGAGATCTAGCCCGTCTGTGGGCTCCATGCTCATTGGGGAGTCTGCTTGAGATTCTCTCCCTCTCCCTCTGCCCCTCCCCCTGCTCACGTGCACTCTTTCTCTGTCTCATATAAAAAAATAAATCATAAAAAAAAACAAAACCTCGGGGCGCCTGGGTGGCTCAGTTGTTGGGCGTCTGCCTTCAGCTCGGGTCGTGATCCCAGGGTCCTGGATCGAGCCCCGTGTCGGGCTCCCTGCTCTGCCGGAGGCCTGCTTCTCCCTCTCCCACTCCCCCTGCTTGTGTTCCCTCTCTCGCTGTGTCTCTCTCTGTCAAATAAATAAAATCTTTAAAAAAAAAAAACCTCATCAAGCCATGCACAATTGTTCACAGCAGCTTTATGATACCTCAAAGCTGAAACAACTCAAATGGCCATCAGTAGGCAAATGGATGAAGACAATGTGGTACAATCTTACTGCATAATGTAAGCCAGCAATAAAAAGGAGTAAACTACTAATGCAACACCATGGATGAATCTCAAAATTATGATACTGAGTTTTAAGGGGCGCCGATGGAGCATGCGACTCTTGATCTCAGGGTTGTGAGTTCGAGCCCCACGTTGGGTGTAGAGATTCCTTAAAAATAAAATCTTTTAAATTATGATATGAGTTTTTTAAAAAGTCAGACAAAAAAGAATAGTGTATGATTCCATTTATATAAAATTCTAGAAAATGTAAACTCATCTATAGTGATGGGAATCAGATCAGTGGCTGCCTCCATGTGAGGTGGGTGGGAGAGAGGAAGGAGAATTACGAAGGGCCAGGAGGAAACGCTGGGGGGATATGGGTATGTTTCTTACCTTTATTGTGGAGCTGGTTCTACAAATGTATTCATATGTTCCAAATCATCAAATCTACACTTTATATTTTTTTAAACCGTTTTTAAAAAGATTTTATTTATTTATTTGAGAGAGCGAGTGAGAGGCAGAACACAAGCAGGGGCAGAGGGAGAGGGGAGAAGCAGTCTCCCCTGCTGAGCAGGGAGCCCAACTCGGGGCTCGATCCCAGGACCCTGGGATCATGACCTGAGCCGAAGGCAGACACTCAACTGACTGAGCTACCCCAGCACCCCAGATCTACAGTTTTAAATATGTGCAGTTTATTATATGTCAATTATACGTCAATAAAGCAGCAAAAACATTTTTTAAAAAACTCATTGTTCAGGGACGCCTGGGTGGCTCAGATGGTTAAGCGTCTGCCTTCGGCTCAGGTCACGATCCCAGGGTCCTGGGATCGAGTCCCGCATCGGGCTCCCTGCTAGGTGGGGAGCCTGCTTCTCCCTCTGCCGCTGCCTCTCTCTATCTCTCTCTCTGACTCTCATGAATAAATAAATAAAACAAACAAACAAAAATTAAAAAAAATAAAAAACTCATTGTGCATTTGATATATGTAAATTAGGCTTCAACAAATAAAAGAAAAAGAAAAGAAAGAAACTGTTTTCCTGACCCTGTTTCCCCGCTCGGTACTTTCAGCCTTGTCCATGCCCCACAGGGTCCTTTCTTCTCACCTGGAGCACCCCAAGAGAAAGTCTACAAATTAGCAAGTCTACAAATCAGCGCTCTGCAGCTCAGCTGGTGCACCTGGGACCCATGGCTTCCTTTTTTTTTTTTTTTTAAGATTTTATTTATTTATTTGACAGAGAGAGACACAGCGAGAGAGAGAACACAAGCAGGGGGAGTGGGAGAGGGAGAAGCAGGCTTCCCCTCCGAGCAGGGAGCCTGATGCGGGGCTCGATCCCAGGACCCTGGGATCAGTGACCTGAGCCGAAGGCAGACGCTTAACGACTGAGCCACCCAGGCGCCCCCCCCATGGCTTCTTTATAACAACCATATTCCAGGGCTCACAGCCCAGCTCAAGCACCACCTCCTACGAAGCCACCTTGCTTCATGCCACACCCTCCCAGCTCAGGGCTCCCAGGATCCTCGGCTCAAACCTCTATCCTGGCATCTTCCACTATTCACCTTGTATTATCCGTGTAGACCCACCTGTCTTCCACACTCGATGCTAACAGTCATCGTGAGAACAGCTACTATTTAATGGCCCTGGGCCAAGAGCTGTACATGGTTGATTTCATTGCCTCTCTACATCAACTAGGAGGACAGGGATTATTAGTTCCCTTTTGCGAAAGCCGAGGCCCAGGATGGGGACAGCCAGTGGGACCTAGTCCCCACGGCCATAGGAAGGTTAAAGAACATTCAAACGCCACTCTGGCTCACTTTGAGAGCAGCCAGGGCCTTTTTCAGTGGGCAGAAAGGAAGGATTTAGCATCTCTGGAGTTCTTCAGAGTTGTAGAAAGATACCTTACAGGTGGAAAGGTGAGTCACTTTAGGTGAAAGGAATTGCCTACAAGTTTCCAGAGCAGGAAGAACGTGGAGAAATTAGGCAGCATGGGTAGAGGACAGGCTCGAGGAAGGTCTCTCCTCAGGGTTTTTTATTCTTATTAAATGGCTCCACATTTGCAGATGAGGCCCTTGGCACAGGGCTGGAGAGGGAAGACTCGTGATTAGTGGGTTCAGAGACCTTGGTTCTGGTTTTGCCAGTGGCCAGTTGGGGAGCCATGAAAACGTCTGTGTGTCCGTTTTCTCATCTGTCCTACCGGCAGGGGTAGGGCTTTGCAGTGAGGTAAACCTGGGTTGAAAAACTGGCTTCCTGACTTGCCACCCTGTGACTGACCTTGCCTCTCTGAGCTTGCGTTTCCTCATCTGCAAAATGGGGATAATAATAGTGCAGCCCTCGTGGGACCATCAGGAAGATAACACGTCCAAGGGCCTGGCCCCATGCCCAGCACGTGCCATACCCATGTCCTTACCATCATTATTCCTAGAAGACGGATAAGAACATCAGCTGTAGTCCCTGCCCGGGCAAGGTGCAAGCCCAGGGACACAGGGTATCTCAAAAGCACTTCGAACACTGGATGAACTTCTATAGTAGGCACGATCCTCTCCACAAGGGAACGGGGCCGCAGAGGGGTCTCAGCCTTGGGTTTCGGGGTGGGGGAAGGATTTTGTGGCTGGGCAGGACTGGCCAGCTCAGCAGAATGCTTAGCATCGCTGACCTTCAGGCACTAGATGCCAATAGCACCTCCTCCCCCACCCCACAGACAGCAGACATAGTGATAATTAAGAACACCCCCCTACACACATTTCCAAATGCCCCCCCGGGAGGGGCTCCCTGCACACGTGCACAGTTCAAACCCTCTCCGAAGGTGTCTGGTGGGCTGGGTGACAGGGGTTGAATCTAGACCATGCTGCACTTGCCAAGCCAGCTGGGGCCCTGATGCGAGACTGCCCCAGCCTGTTGTCACTGACTTTGCTACTTCTCATGGATGCACCATATATGGGGTAGGACAGTGCGGTCCTTGCAAGCTCCCTGCTCCTGGGTCCCTACCTGGTCCTCGTGGTCCTCACTCAGCGGCCCATGCCCATCCTGATGCCTAGCTCTGGACTCTCCCCACTGCTTCTCTCTCCCTGTCCACCTCCCCCCTTCCTCTTGGGCCTCTTCTCTGTTCCTCCCCATGCCATGGCTTCTGTCCTCCAGGCTGGGCCCCCCAGGGGTGTGGGAACCAGGTCTCAGTCACCCTGGCCCACTCAGGCACTCAGAACCTAGGATTATTCTCATTCTATTCAGAAGGACCGGAGGACAGAGAGTAGGAAGACTTAAGGGAGAGAGGAAGGAGGACCAGGCTGGGGTGGAGGTGGCCCCACCTCGAGAGGCCCAGCCCAGCCTTACCGCAAGTTTAGTCACACGGAGGGCTGGGTAGACCCGGCCAGCACTGCCATCCTGGCCAGGCTCTGAGTCACCAGCTGCAGCCTGGCGGGAAACCACGCCTGACATGGAAGTGGCGCACTCGGGTTGGTGAGGCCTGAACCCCCTCCTGGCTGGCCCTGGAGGAACTGGGAGTGACTAGCAACACTGGCTGGGCAAAAACATCTCTCCGGGACTTGCCAGGAAGTCAGGAACCCAGTGAGGCTTGAGGTCTCTGCTCTTGCTGGGGGGTGGTCTCTCACTCTGGAGGGTGGGGTGAGGTGAGAGGTAAGACTTGTGCATAAATCACCATGATGCACAGGGTTCTTGACAAGGACCTAGGACAGGCATAAGGCCAGGGCCAGGCGAATGAGTGCCTGCTACAGTCCTTTCATCATCCTTTCATTGGGGCAATTTGTCCCTATGTGTCAAAAACCTCAAAAGATGGTTTCTACCAGCCATTCTTCTTCTAGAAATTGATCCTCGTAAAACGATTGAGAAAATAAGCGTCTGGTCATAGGCAAATAGTTTAATGCAGCCACACAATGGACTATCACACAGCCGTGAAAAATCAGTAGAATTAAAAATTCCTTAGCATGGAAAGATGTTCCTAGCATACTGCCAAGTGAAAATCCAAAATGGGTGAGCAGACAGCGGGCATAGCAGGGAATCCCCTTTCTTGTTTGAAAACTAGATGAACACATGAGTTTGGGTCTCTGGAAGGATGGTGGTGTGTTGCGGGATGTTGCGGCTCAGTGTGTGGCTCTTACTTTCACCTCTTCCTTGCCGTGTGACCTTGGATGGGTCACTTAACCTCACTGAGCCTCAGTCTCCTCTCCTATAATATGAATGTCACTTGAGCTATGGTGAAGATTGATTAAGGCAGAGGATGTAAAGCCCACAGCTGAGAACAGCAATGTTGTTTCTATTTCTCACTCCCTGCCTGTTTGCTGGCACCATGATACTCCCTTGTCTGACTTTGGTAATGTTGGGACCAATGTGGAATCATGACCTGGGCAGGTGGTGAGCACCCCCTTCCTGGAGGTATGCAAGCAGAGGCTCCGAATGGCAGGGACCCGGTAGAACAGACTTTGCTATCAGACGGGGACTGAGGTGGGTGTGGCCACCTCAGGCATGAGCATAGGCAGGTCTAGGAACAAGGTGGCCGAGTCCCAGGGATCAGGTGGGTGTCCCTGTCATGTTCCTCTCCAGTGCCCTGGACAGCGTTCTGCGCATCACCCAAGCTCCATCATGTCATGTTGAATGAAGACAGTCCTGGCATCAGAGAGGAAGATCTATTTCAACAAATAACTGCACACAAAATACAGTAATTATGCACGTGCTGATTGTGATGAAGGAGGGGTATAAGGCACTAGGAGAAGGGGCAGACAGGAAAGGCTTCTCTGACAAAAGGTCATCTTAGCTGAGGTCTGGAGGATGGATGGTGCTTGGTGGGGCAAAATTGGAAAAGAAAATCAGCATGTGTATAAGCCCTCATGTAGCTGGAGCAAGGCTAGTCTGAGCGCATGAGAGGTCAGTGTGGCAAGAGAAGGGCCAGGGGAAGAGGGGCAAAGGGGAGCCTGGCAGGAGCCTTGAAGGCTCCTGAGGACAGTGGGAGCCACAGAAGGTTTGAAGCTGGGGAACGACGTGGTCATATTTGTGTTTTAGAACAATCCAGCTGGCTGTCCACTGCAGAATAAATGGGAGGCAGGAGGTGGGGAGGCCACTAAAGTGTTGGGTTGTCAGTTGGAGGGCAGTCATGGGGCCTGGACTTGGGTGTGGTGGTGGAGCTGGCCACAAGAGGAGCAAGAAGGGGGCTGGGCAGCCAGAGTCCAGGTGACAGATGGAATAGCTGTGAGCTGGGTCTCCTTCCACTACCCTACGGTTAATAAAGAAGGGAGGTCCAGGCAAGGTGCCAGGGTCCTTCCACACCAGGGGCCATGCCAACTGGGTAAACAGCAGTGGACACATGATATTCCTTAAAAACAAAATCCTGATTCATTCACATTCCCTGTTGTTTACCCAAGGTGTTTGTTTTTTTTCTCCTGGGCTATTTCAGGTCTGACAGGTTTGTGGGGAGAGCAGAGCTGGGACTCAGAGCCAACTGGGAGGGAGAGGGACCAATGGGGCAAGGAATGGCCCATGCTCCTCCTTACAAAGCCAGGAAGGGTCCTGGCCTGGGCCCCTATTGTATGTTCTGGGGCAAATCCCTTCCCTTCTCCAGACTGCTGTCCAAGCTCTGGACCCTTCTGGACCCTTCCTTTCAAAGTAAAGTATTATTAGTCTTTACCTTTGGGTCCTAGTTTCTAAATGTGCTTTAGGGTGGGGTGGGGCGGGGCAGCCCCGCAGGGAGGGAGTTCGGCAGAAGCCACTTCCTGACAAAGGACGGATGAATCAGGGGCTGTAGGTGGCATTCTCTGCCTGGGAGGGGGCAGGCCCAGCAAGTGGGCATGGGGAGCCTTCCCTCTCTGCTCCAGATCTGGAACATTCATTCCTCTCCTTTGTCCACATGCCTGGTATCTTCCACCGGGCTCCAGGGCCTGGGCCAAGGGAAGAGTGTGGGAGAGCTGGTGGATAGATATGATATCCAGAGCCCTAGGAAAAAAAAGCAGAGACACCCCCCACCCCCACCCCACCCAACCTTGCTGTGTTGAGAAGTTCCTTTTTTTTTTTTTTTTTAAGATCTTATTTATTTATTTGAGAGAGAGAGGGACAGAGAAATCACCAGCAGGGCGGGCGGAAGGGGGCAGAGGGAAAGGGAGAAGCAGGCTCCCCGTTGAGCAGGGAGCCCGAGCAGGGCTTGATCCCTGGGATCATGACCTGAGCAGAAGGCAGACGTTTAACCAACTGAGCCACCCAGGCACCCCGAGAAATTCTTCCTTATAGAAAGAGCTCTTAAAAACCAATAAGAAAAAAGATATACATTCTTACACAAAAGCAGGCAGAAGATATGAATAGTAAAAACCACAGAGCCAAGAAATGTATGAAAACATGCTTTAATTTATTCAAAACTAAAAACTGAATAGTAAAACAGCTTCAAGTGTAGGGGTAGGGGTGCCTAGCTTTTCAGAGTTGAGAAATTCTCCTGATGTCTAATTTCCTGAAATCTTTTCCTCTTCCTCATATAGTACTGATGACTATATTCATTTTTCTTTCCTTTAAAAAAATAAGTCATTCTTCCTCCACCCAAAGATCACAGCTGGCCTGATTTATTAACATAAAGTAGTGGAGAGCCGAGAACTTTTTTTTTTTTAAGATTTACTTATTTATTTGAGAGAGAGAGAGAGAGAGGGGCAGAAGGAGAGGGAGAGAGAGAATCTCAAGCATGGGGAGCCCGACATGGGGCTCGATCCCATGATCCTGAGATCACGACCTGAGCTGAAAGCAAGAGTTGGGACGTCTAACCAACTGAGTCACTCAGGCGCCCTGAGAGATGAGAACTTTTTTTTTTTAAGATTTTATTTATTTATTTGACAGAGAGAGACACAGCGAGAGAGGGAACACAAGCAGGGGGAGTGGGAGAGGGAGAAGCAGGCTTCCCGTGGAGCAGGGACCCCGATGCGGGGCTCAATCCCAGGACCCTGGGATCATGACCTGAGCCAAAGGCAGACGCTCAACGCCTGAGCCACCCAGGTGCCCCCGAGAATGTTTTTTTTTAAGATTTATTATTTATTAGAGAGAGAGAGCGCGTGCCCGACTAGCAGGGGGAGGGACAGAGGGAGAGAGATCAGGGAAGCCGACTTCCCGCTGAACAGGGAGCCTGACTTGGGGCTCCATCTCAGGACGCTGAGATCATGACCTGAGCTGAAACCACGAGTTGGATGCTTAACTGACTGAGCCACCCAGGTGCCCAGAGAACTTTTAAAGAAGTTTACAATAGTCTCAGAATAAAGTAAAAAACCCTATGTTCTGGACACTCGAGGAGCCTCCCATCTGGTCCCACCTGTCCATGGCAGGGGCCCCTCTCTCCTCTTCCCTTGGACTAACCCCTGCACCAGTCAGGACTCATCTCCCTTGCCTTTGTTCATACTGACACCTTTACTTGGCGTGCCCTCTCCAGGCCTACCTACCCAGCACTGAAGTAAGGGTTGCTATGTGCATCCAATGGAATATTATCTTTTGAAAATCCTTACAATTGGTAATTCTTCCAATAAAGTAGTTGTTAGGGCTGTCGGATGAGGTAGGGAATGCCTTTGGCATGATACCTGGCAGGTGGCATGAGGTCCATGAATGGTGGCTATCCCTGGATCTTCATCGAATAGGCTTCTTCTCGCCAATCAGATCTCCAAGTGTCATCTCCCAGACTGCCTTCCTAGGTGGCACCCCCACTCCTGTCACTTTAATCCCTCATCCTATTTTATCTTAATGCTTATCCTTTCTGAATCATCTTATGTACTGCCTTTCTCCCTCCAGCAGGAGAACATAGCTTCTGCAAGGGCAGGAATCTTCACTACCTGGTATACTGATACATCCCCAACACCTGCAACAGTGCCTGACACACAGCTGGAGCTCCATATATTCACTTATCATTTCAAAATCAACTTTACTGGGGCGCCTGGGTGGCTCAGTCCGTTCAACGTCCGACTTCGGCTCCGTTCATGATCCTAAGTCGGACTCCTTGCTCAGCAGGGAGTCTGCTTCTCCCTCTCCCTCTGCCCCTCCTCCATGCTTGTGCTCTCTCTCAAATAAGTAAATAAAACCTTTAAAGAAAATAAACTTTATTGAAGTATAATTTATAGGCCACAAAATGCATCCATTTAAAGTTTTATAGTTTGGTGAGTTTTTTTGTTTTTGTTTTGTTCTGTTTTTAAGTTTTATTGAATCCAGTTGATTTTTTTTTTTTTAGTATATGTGCTGCCGAAGCGAGCACGATTTTTTTTTTTTTTTTAAGTAAGCTCTACGCCCATCGTGAGGCTTGAACTCAGGACCCCAAGATGAAGAGTCACACCGTCTACTGACTGAGCCAGCCAGGCGCCCCTAGTTTGGTGAGTTCTGACAAACATGTACTCCTACATTACCAGCACCCCAGTCAAAGCATAGACCATTTCCAACCTCCCTCAAAGTTCCCCTCTGACTTTTTTTTGCAGTCAATTCCCCTCCACTCCACCCCTAGGTAAAATGTGTGTGTGTGTGTGTGTGTGTGTGTGTGTGTAAACTGAATGAATTTTGAATTGGGACTGGCCCCAAGGTCTGGGGGGAGCTATTCACATGTGCACACAGCATTCTATAGTTTACAATGCCTTTCTACTTTCATGATCTCATTTGCTTTTCACATACGAGGCCATGGATGCTCAGACAGACTAGGTGACATGTGACAGAGGGTCTCCAAAGCCAAGAAGTAGGGGGCAGGGCTGGGCTAGGGGCCTGGCATCCTGGGCAGTTTGTGGGTATTCCAGGCTGAGAGGCCCAGGTGTACCATAAAGGCTGGCAAAAGGCTGCTCGTGGTCCCCACCTCTATCCCAACTGGCCCAGGCGTCCAGTCTGACTAAGATGCCCTGGGGTGTCCAGATGCCAGTTGTACACCCGGGGCAAGGAAGCCTTTCCAGTCCCTATAGTTTGGGCCGTGGGGAAAAATGAAACGAGGCTAGCAGCCTCTCTTGTTTCTGATTACTTCTGTCTGGTTGTTCAAAGAGAACAGACAGACACTGGGTGTCAGGAGACTTGACTTCTGGCTGGGTTCTGCCTCTGCCTTGCTGTGTTACTTTGGCAAGTCATTTTCCTTCTCTGGGCCTCAGTCTCCATCTCTGTAGAGGAAACAAGTCATCCCTGCCATCCTGACTTCAACTCCACCTGATGACTCTGTTGCGTGAATCTGTCCTCCTCTTCAAAGACTGGCCTATGCCTGTGCTCTCTCCACTCCCTGGAATGCTGTTCTTCAATGTTTGCTGTCAAAATTCTGGTTTTTCTACTTGTAGTTCAGGTGCTCATCCCTCTGTGATTTTCCCCAAAATGGAATGTTCTGCTCCTTTCTCTAGTTTCTATATGCTCTTGAGGGCAGGGACTGTGATTAACAATGAGAGAATGGTGGGTTCTATTTATTGAGATGACCAATCTTGTGCCACGCACTGTGCCGGTCACTTTGTTATGTGCTTTAATCCTCACAACAAAGTGTCATTATTCTCATTTGACAGATAAGGAAACTGAGGTTCAGAATAGTGCCACTTGTCCTGGGTCACAGAGCCAGTAAGACGGCTTGGGCAACTTCTCTTTCCCCAACCCCAGCATTTTTTTTGTTTTCTTTAAGTACTCTACACCCCAGGTGGGGCTCAAACTCAGGACCCAGGATTAAGAGTCCTCCGCGAGTCCTCCGCTGGTGGGACTGAGCCAGCCAGCCACCCACCCTGCCCCCACCCCCGCATCTTGCAGAGGGCCTAGCAAGCAGGTATTTATCACCTGTATGCTGAATGACCAGTAAGCCACTGACTGCCTGAATCAGTGCCAGTATCACATTAATCAACTTCAAACCTACCTCTGGTAGTGTGGACAGGACTGAAGTACCTGTGCTCAGTAATGCTAACTTTTATTACCACCATTCTTTGCCTTTGTCACACCTACAGTGAAAATTGCCCAATTATAGGGTGGGATACATGCGTGGTGAGTACTCGGTCTCCAGGGTAAGCAAGCAGAAACTGGGTGACCTTTGGGATGCAGTAAGGGGAAGTCTGAGCATCAGCAGCCAAGGAAGGCCTCCACCACCCCCATCCATGATTTTGGGGATCCCAGTTGGTAACCTGTTTCCCCTCCTGGCTTGGGAGGTGGCGAGGGTAGGACTGGAACACATTCCTGTGGTACCAGGACCCACCCATGCTCAGCCCCGCAGGCCCGATTGATACCCACAGACCATGCAGACCCGTGGGTTTTGAATCTTTTACAAACTGGAAAGTTCTATTGTTTATTCCATTCCTGACCTGCCCTGTCCCACAAGCCACCTCCCGAGTCAACTACCCATATGCTGGGCCTGAGGAATGTCCGCCTGGCCCTGGCACCGGGGGTGCCTTCTGGGCCCCCGAGCCTTCCTTGCCACCTCCCCTTTCCGTGCACTATTGTGCAGGACAGGCGGGCACACCTTCTGGGGCAGGTCGGATCAAGGCCAGGAACTTCCTGAAAGCGGGAGGCGGCGGGCGGGGCGGGAGGAGTGCGGTGCGAACGCCGAGTTCCCGCACTTCGGCCTCGGCGTCCCCTACCAGTTCCCCACGACCTGCTCGGCGTGATTCTCTTCCCGCGCGGAGAGGGGAGGAGGTGACCCCAGGCTGGAGCCCCCCCAGGGCACTCCCCGTTCTTTGAGATGCCCCCACCAGCCCCATCTCTTTCTTCGGTTCGGTCTGGGTCCGGTGCGCCCCTCAGTGCGTCACTCCTCGCTCTCCCTCTCTCCGACTGGTCTTTGTCCGGGTCTCGCCCGCAGTCCCGGCGTCCCCGGCCCCCCCCTTCCCTCCCGCCCGCGGCCGCGGCGGGGGCGGGGCTCGGCTCGGGGGGCGGGGCGGGGCGGGGCGGGGCGCGGCGGGGCCGCTGAGCCGCGGGCTGGGGCGCGGGGCGGAGGCGGCCCGCGGGACAGACGCGGCCCGGGCTTGGAGCGCGGGCAGAGCGGAGGCCGCAGCGAGGGGCGTCGGGAGCGGGCCGGGCCCGGCTGCATGGCGCCAGCGGCGTCCTCCTGAGCGGCGCGGGCAGCGACGGGCGGCGGGCGGATCGGGCCGCGGCTCTTCCTCGCCATGGGGGACGTGCTGTCCACGCACCTGGACGACGCCCGGCGCCAGCACATCGCAGGTGAGTCCCGCGCGGTGCAGCGCTCCGGGGGTCCAGCGGGGAGCCCCCGGGCCACGCCCCCAACACGGTCGGCCGGCGGCGCCGGGCCCGAGTCTCGGGGGAATCAGGCCCGGGGCAAGGCGGGAGTGGCCGGGGACCAAGTCCTGCGTCTAGCTTGTTCCCTCCACGTTTGGGCGTTCCTTCCTGCCCCTTATGAGCTCGCACTTCCCCCTCCTGAGGGAAGTCGAACCTCCCCCTCCTCTACTGGAACCCCCTCCGAGCCGGTCCCTTCGAATGCCCCCCAACACACTACCCTGATGAAGTTGTGGCCCACTCGGCCAGCGTGTCCTGATCGTCCTCCCTCACTGTCCCGGTCCCCGCCTCATCCTGGCCCCAGCCCTAGTACACGTGGCTGAGGCTTCTAGGGACAGGCCCATCCATACCTGGACTGAGCCTGGGGAGTAGGGCTAGGGATAGATGGGGTGCACGGGAGGAGTAGGTCAGAACCCCTGCCCTTTGACTCAGGCTCAAGCAGGGTGCTCCTGCTGGCAGACATGTCCAGGGGGCTGGTCAGGGCCGGAGCCCAGCCTCCTCAGCCCCCTCCTTCAGCCATCCCTGCTCCCAGCCTGTCACTGCACAGTGGCCACTTCTCAGAAGGGTGACTGACCCCAGGCTTCCTGGGGAAGCCCCAGGGTAGCAGCGGGGTCCGGGGCCCCTCCTCCCCCTACCCTGGAGAACGGAGAGGTGGGGTGAGAATCTCAGACTGCCTGGGAAACTTCAATTTTGTGGTTCACCTCTCCCGCCCTGGGTGAGGCTGCCTGGGTGGAATCCCAGCATCTGTTTCCCAGCCGTTAGGTCTTAGAGAAGTCTCTTCATGGCCTGGCACCTCAGTTTTCTCCTCTCTGAAACGGGGTGAATAATTTCTTATTAATGAGTTGTTGAGAGACTCATTGTTTCCTGTAGCTTGCTTAGCACAGGGCCTGGTAGAGGAGGCACCCATGCATGGGGTGCTGGTCCATGTGGGGTGTGGGGGTGGGTGCAGCCAATGGAAGGAGTTATCTGTTCCTCTTCTTGAATTTGCTACTCTCTGTCCAGTGAACCCAGAGCACTGTGTCCACCTACATTTATCTTGATGGGTCCTGCAGTCCTGTAAAGTTTCAGCAGCTGTGTTCTGTCTGCTTGTACCCCTTGAGAAGAGTGACCAGGTGTCCCTTAACTCTGTGTCTCCAGGACCCCAGGGTTGAGCACAAAGAAGGTGCTGAGGAAGGGTTGTCCAGTGACTGTGGTACTGGGCCTGCCGCCTGAGTTCCCCCTTTGGGCCAGGCCTGGGCCCCGGGTGCCCGGGTGAGGGTGAGGTAGAAATGAGTCAGACTCTCTCCAGCCTCAGAGCAGCAGGGGGTTAAGTCCTGGAAAAGCCTCCTTATAGGACCGGCCTGGACTCTGGGAGGAGGAAAGCCGGGGCGGAGTCTTCCTGTCCCCTCCCTGTCGGTGGCAGCCTCCTGGGGCTCTATAACAGTCCATCCATTCACGACCTCCTGTTGGGGCCCCTCACCAGGCCTGGGTGGGGTGTGCTGCTCCTTCTTCGGTGGGGTTTTTCCTTCCCCCACACCCAACTCTTGCTCTCCCCCCTCTTTCTACCTCCTGGGCTGAGAACTGCCAGCACCCCCCCACCCCCATTTTACACGGGTGGAGACTGAAACCACAAAAGGTGAAGTGTCCTCTCTTGGACATGGTTGGGTTTGTTTTGTGGATACCAGGCTTGTGCCCACTCAGCCTGCTGGCCCCTCTTCTCTTCTCAGCACTTCAGGGCTATTAATAACCCTCTTCAAATGCCTCAAATTCCTGGTCCAGGCTCACCTGGGGGAGCGTCTTAAGTCGGGGTTGGGAGGTTGGAAGCAGGGGAAAGCCTCTAGCCCCCTCCAGGGAAGCAAGCCACCTTAGAAATTTCTTTTGGAGGGAATGAAAGCTAGCCTTTGCCACCTCCAGTGATCCATGCACCCTCCCCACCCCACCCAAGGAGCAGTGAGCACTTTCATGCCAGACAATTAAAATTCCAGAGCCCTCCCTACCTGGGGCCACCCCTTTGGAAACGTCAACATTTGGAACATCCCTTCCCGCAGTGCTCTGGGCTCCGAGGCTTGTTGGGGTTCTGTGGCTTGGCAGGGCGGGTGGCCCCTGCAGCTTTGTGCCCACCTGCGCAGGTGAGCAGGTGAATGCCAGCCTACAAGTCCTGGCAGAGGTCAGGCACACTCCTGCCCAGGTGCCATTTTGCTGCCATGGTGCCTTTCATCCTGGGATTTCAAAGCCCCGGGCAAGCAGGGGCTTGTTCTCACAGTAGCAGCCCCGTGGGGCTGATGGCAGGATGATTCCCTCCTACTTTTCAGGAGGGAGCTTGAGTGGAGAAAGAGCCCTGACCTGGGAGCCAGGAGGCCTGGGTAACCTCAGGCAGTCACTCACTCTCTCTGGGTCTCAGTTTCCCTAGCTGTGAACTGAAGGCTGTAGGCTACCTGATGGCTGAAGTCCCTTCTGGCTCTGAGAGTCTAAGGGTCCCAAATGTTCCCCACGAATCTCCTCCAGATTCGGGCCAGCTCAGGCTTCCAATACTGACTTCACATTCTGTTAGCTGATGTGAACTTGGGCCAGTATCTTAATCTCAATTTTTTAATCTGTAGAATGGGAATAATAGTAGTTTCCTGCTGGACTCCCGTTGCAAGGACTTAATGAGATAATGCTGGTAAGACGCTCAGCCCAGTGCTTTGGGCCATAGCAAGTGCTCAGCAAACAGTTGCCATTGTTGAGAATTGTCATTTATTTTATTTTATTATTTTTAAAGTTTTTATTTATTTATTTGACAGAGAGATAGCGAGAGCAGGAACACAAGCAGGGGGAGTGGGAGAGGGAGAAGCAGGCTTCCCGCGGAGCAGGGAGCCCGATGTGGGACTTGATCCCAGGACCCTGAGATCATGACCCGAGCCAAAGGCAGACGCTTAACCGACCGAGCCACCCAGGCCCCTGACAATTGTCATTTATTCTGTTATCGATTCTCTAGTAGGTGAGGAGAGTGGCCAGGTGTTTGGAGTGCGAAGGGGGCAATTGTCGCTGTGGTTTAGGTCCTGTTTCTCTGAGATTTGTCCAGTCCCCGGCCTCAGGGTGGATACTGGTTCCTTGGATGCAAGAATCCACCAGGGTTTTTAGAAAACTTGAATTCCACGTTCCTTGTGCCTTGGCAGATGTGTGAGATGGATGTAGGCTATCTTGAGTGGGTGTGGAGGGCAGTGATGGGGGCCCCCCTATGACTAGGAAGGAGGTAGGACATGGAGAGGTGGGAGATTAGGCCAACCCACACCTTCCATCTGGCCCAGAGGACAGGGCTGGGATGAGAGAATGTAAGGGTCTGGGTGGCCCATGTTGGTGCTATAGGAGGGGTTCTTTGCCACCAAAGCCAAGACAGAAGAGGTGAGGGAGGGACCTTACTGTTGCTCAATAGGGGCTGGGTGCTGTGCCCTTGGCAGGAATCCTGGCATTGCCTAGGGGGGACCTTCTGCCTCCAGGACAGCCTTGAAGAACTCAGCGCCTCTGGAAATTCTGTTGGCCGGGATGAAATTGTGGGAGCCAAGGGAACCGCGCCCCCCATACATAAACTGCCCTTAAGATTTATTACCTGAAAGGGCTGGTAAGGTAGCTCGTCAGTACCTGTGTTCCTCCCTTCTGCCGGGCTCGCCTTTCCCTTTGCTAATTCTTTTTTAAATAGCAGCTTTATTGAAACATAATTCACCTGCCAGACAATTCACCCACTTAAGTGTACAGTTCATTGGGTTTTGTGTGTGTATGTGTGTGTGTGTTCACAGAATTGTGCATCCATGGCCACAGTCAATTTTAGAATGCTTTCATCACTCCAGAGAGAAACACTGTGCCCATTAGTGGTCACTCCCCTTTCCCCTGGTTGTTCCCCACCGTGGGCATCCACTGCTCATGTTGGCTGCTTGCACAAGTAATGCATGCACGAGCCGCATAGGAGTGTAAGGTGAGAAAGCATCCTCTCCCTTCGCTCCCACCCCTCAGGAGAAACTGCTGGAGTTTGGTGTGTCCCTGTGTCCAAACACACGTCTCTGTGGACACACACGTTTAGCTCTGGCTATAAGAAGAGCCCCAGTGATATGGCTTTGTGGTTGGACTTTTTTTTTCACTCTGTCTATTGTGAACATCTTTCTGTGTTGGAGCACGTGAGTTGGTCCCATTTGAACTTCTGCGGGTGGGTTTCCTTCTGTGCATGGTGCCATTTATTTCCTCATCCCCCCCATCAACGGACATTTGGGTGGTTTCCAGTGTTTGGCAGGAATTCGGGGCACTGCCCAAACCTTGCACTCGTCCCGGGCCAGGTTCTGGTGTCAGGCCTCTGAAAAGGCTGTAAATGTGTGAAACTCCCTCTCGGTACAGAGTACCTCAGTGCAAGTGTTATCACCCTTTTTGGGAGTCGGATATGAGAAAAAGGGTATCTCATTTATTTATTGAGCAAAATGAATAATGCCTTTTTTCCAAATTGATTTTGCACACCTACCTCTCCACATTTGGGAAAGGGCTGCAGGTCCCCAGTGTGAAGGGAGGAGGGTGTCCCCTTTCGGCCCCGCCCCCCTTCCCCTGCTCCTGGTGCGTGGCTTTCTAGTCGCTGCCCTGGGGCTTTGCAGAGGGACCAGGCTGGCCGGAAACAGTGCCCAGCCCCGCCTGGGCCTCTGCCCCTTAGCCAAGGTCTGGGTCAGCCCCTGGAGGTGAAGCGTCTGGGGATTCTGCTCTGCTCTTGTGTCGGTCTCATAGAACGCGCCTTTTGTTGGCGTTGACCCTGCCCTGCCCCTCCATCCAGCCTCCACTCTGTTCCTTTCCCATCGCCCAGGCCTGAGCTCTGGCCTCACCCCGCATCCTTCCCCCACACATGGCCACATGGCCAAAGAGACCTTTCTAAGCCCAGACTGCACCATGGTCCCCGCCGCTTGAGGAATGTCGTTTAGAGACGGGGCTGGGAATCACTCAGCACCATCGGGCGAGCACCACTCCATTTTTTTAGCAGTATTTCTCCTCTGTGTTTATTGTTCTACATTGCTGAGACCATGACTCAATTTTTGTCTTGCTCCTTTCACCAAACGGTTTATAATAAACATCTCTCCCTGGCCTCTACGACCTCCCTGCAAGCATTGCCAAAGACTGTCCCACCCGAGGCCATCCGTACCGACATTTTCTTAGCCTTACCCCTAATGCTGCACGTTGCCGTGTCCCACTGTGACTAGACATTTGGTTTTTAGAGGCAAACTGAGTCACTGTGTTTTTTTCCTTTCCTGCTCTGGTCAGCTTCCCTGCTGAAGATAGACTCATCCCCTTGACCTACTCTCCTCCAGCCTGCTTCCACCAATCTGGGCATTTCGAGGGAGGCTCCTTTCTGGGAGCCTGCGACACTTCTGAGCGTCTTTCCAGGGGGAGTAGGCTCCAAGGGGCTGCCTGTGAGCTGGGGACAGGGACTGATGACATTGGCCTTTAGTTGTGTATGACCGGGAAGTCTGGCTGCTTCACCAGCCTGTGGCCTGCAGGGACTCCACTGATAGGTCTTCTGCCCGAGGGTGGTGGCTGATAGAGTAGGGAGGGGCCGTATCAGGCTCTGAACGAGACCTGTAAGATTAGCCATCCTTTAACTGAGCACTTACTGTGTGCCAGGCCTTCCTTTGCCTGTATTATCTCACTGAATCCTTACCCTCAGTGCCCTATCCCAACATTTAAAGGTAGGGCAGGGCAGGGTAGTGGCAGGCCCAGACTTGGGAGTCCAAGGCCTTAGCTATTAAAACCATGCTCTGCTGTGATGGGACGGTTCCTGGTGCCCAGTTTGGGCCGGAGGACAATGGGGCAAAAAGCCCCCAAGAGAGGCCCGGTGGGGGCAGAGGGCCTGGGAGGGGAACAGAACGGCATGTGTCAGAGGCTCCCGTGGGTTGCACAAATATATCCCTCCTGACATTACTCAGTCTGAGACTCAAGTCACTCTCTGACCAGTCCCGTTCTCCTCTGCGTGGCCCCCTCCTCCTCCGCAGGCTCAGCTCATGACTCACTCACCGTGGGTCTCCTTGTGGCAGGCATCAGGCATCGTCCTGCGGTTGCAGAAATTCCTGAGCCACTTTTTCCTTTCCCCCTGCCCTGCCCCCTTCCACCTCCCTGCCTGTGGACGGAGGGTTTTTCTGTGGATAGTGCTGGGCAGAGTTTTAAGGAAAGAGGAAGGCAGATAACTAGCTTTAAAACCCTGCAGGGTGGGAGAGAGCCACGCCCCTCTCCTGGTAGAATCTTAAGGCCTGAGTCACAGAAGGGCTGCAATCTTCTGATCTCACAGATTCAAAACTGGAAGAACAGGAAGTGCCCACCTCAGCAGGGCACCGGGTGCCACCCCATGGGAGCCGTCCAGGTTTAGGGATGTGCTACCTGTGGCCTACAGAAGTGAAGGGACCTGCCTGGTGACAGAGTGGATGGTGAGTTAGAAGAAGCAGGGCGTCGCGAGGTTCAGGGCAAGTCAGGCTGCTTGGGCTCAAGTCCCAGCTTTGCCGCTGGAGGGGCTGGTCGTTTGGGGCGAGTCAGTTACCCTCTCTGAGCTTCGGTGTCCTTTGTAAAAGAGAACGAGAGCACCGGCTTCTTAGGGCGCGAGGTCAGGAGTCGCTCTCTGGATGGTACAGCACACGGGGCTGGGGGGTGGCGAGGACACGATGCTGTTAGGAGTGTGGCACTTCACTGAGGGACATGTGTCAGGTTTGTCCTGTGGCCGCGTGCACCTTTACCCTGTGCCATGTGCCCCAGGATGAAAAGGAAAAAGAGAAAGACAGATGGGGACACCCACTCCTTGGCCGGCCACGTGTGTCTAGAGCTAGGCCTGTGGGTCTCAAGCCTGGTCCTGCTAACCATTTGCTGTGTGACTCTGGACCAATGGCTGGGCCTCTCTGTGCCTTTTCTCCCCATCTGTGACCCCAGTATCGACTCTTGGGAATTCTTTGCCACTGAAAATCGTTTCCTAGGAGTCTCAAGGTGACTTCCAGAGGCAGGGCTGGGAGGGTTTTGCTGTTAGAAGTTGAAGTGGAGGGGCGCCTGGGTGGCTCAGTCGTTAAGCGTCTGCCTTCAGCTCAGGTCATGATCCCAGGGTCCTGGGATCGAGCCCCACATCGGGCTCCCTGCTCTGCGGGAGGCCTGCTTCTCCCTCTCCCACTCACCCTGCTTGTGTTCCCTCTCTCGCTGTCTCTCTCTGTCAAATAAATAAATAAAAAAATCTTAAAAAAAAAAAAAAAAAAGAAGTTGAAGTGGAACATCCGCATTGGGTGCCTGTGGGACCCCACAGAGGTGTGATGAGCTCTGCTCCCAGACGCGCTCGGGCCTTCTTTCTTTCATCCTTTCAGTCAGTAGTCACTGAGCACCAGGGTGCCAGGCACTGTACCAGGCAGCAGGGGCACGCCGGGGCGCGCTGCTCCGTGGCTCTTGCCCACGTGGCGCTCTCTGGCTGGGTGAGCGAGGAGTGTTCTCAGAAGGGCAGGTCTTCTGTGGAATGGTGTGAGAGGGGCTGGCCTAGCGGGGAGGGGAGGGTTGGGATGACGTTGGGGGAGCCAAGGGGCTGGCCTTGGGGGGGAGGGGACTTTGTCCCGAGGGACCTAGGGAGGCTTAGGGGGAGGGTGAGAGGAGGAGAGCCCAGTGGTGAGGGATGGTCTGGACCAGTGTGATGGGAGTGGGGCCTGTCAGGGGGAGACGGAGCAACCAGGCCTCTGTGATGGCGACGTGCGAGGCAGGGGAGATCTGGTGTCTCTTCTTGTCAGCCCTGTGTCGTTGATGGGTCCCATAGGTGGTTTCGTCAAAGCAGCCAGTGGCCCTGCGGCCTCTGCTCCCATTCCTCCAATGACGGGAGACTCACGTCCTTCCTAGGCAGCTCTGAGGATGAGAACCTTCTTCCTTTCCAAGGGCAGAGCGAGAAGAGGGCTGGCGCTGGATTCTAAGCTCCTGGTTTTGAGATCCTGTCCTAACTACCCCGGCATTTGGCAGGTGTCTGGCCTTCTCTGGGCCACAGGTTTCTTATCTGTGAAGTGGGCATAACGGTAGCCCAGACCTGCTAGGTTGTGGGGCAACAAGGAGGTGATGCGGGCAGAGCTCTTTGCGTTTAAGAAAACACTGACTCCTGTTGCCATCCGTCCTTCCTGTGTGTATGGTCCACGATGGGACATTGGCCAGGGGTGTCCCTCCTCTTGGTGCGATCCAAAGTGCAGGCCGTGGGCTCCGGCGGGCAACTGGGCGCCCAGCAGGGGCAGCGGAAGAATGAATTGTGGTCGACAAAGTGTGAAGCGCGCTCTCCCACCCACATATCTGTGGCCGAGCGAACTGTAGCAGCTGTCCAGCCTCCTCACGCCTCGTGCTGAGCAGAGCTGTTTGTGTCCAGCCAAGTTTGTTAAGCCAGAATCTTCTAGAAGAAGAGTGCTTTGGGCAGGAGACTGCTCACATTCTTGTGCTCCATCCACCTTTAATCACCCTACCTGCTGGCAGCCTTTTCTGCGTGCAGACCGGGAGGTGAGAGCCTCAGGGCTGGTGCCAGGTGACCTTTGGCAGGTCCTTCTCCCTCTCTGTCCTTGCTTTGCCTGTCTGTGTAATGGGTCACTGGGACAATCTGTGGTGCCCTTCTAGCTCCGGCCTCTTGGAGCCTGTGGGCCGTGGGCTGCATTGAAAGGGAAGGTGTGATATTTATTGCATGATGCCATCTTGCTGTGGACGGAAGCGCTCCCTCTATGAAAGCTGTCTTATGCCGGGCCCAAGCCTGGTGGTGGGGATGAAGCGTTGACATGAGCCCTGATCTCATGGGACTCATGCCAGCCACGAAGTTTCCATTAAGCTGGATGTGATGTGGTTTCTGTTACAAAGACAGAGGATCTTTATGTTTTCCAAAGTGCACGTTGGTTTAAACCACTTGGTCAGCCCAGCTCAAGAGGCAGCATGTCTGGCCTTGCCTGAGAGGCAGCCGGCTTCTGCCACCAAGAGCCCTGTGTGGCCTTGGGCAAGTTGCTCTCCCCCTTGGAGCCTGAGCTGTCAGTAAAATGGGAAGGTGAGCCCTGCTTCTGGGGTGTGAAGCTTCTTGGGAGGCAGTTGTTCTCTGCACATGGAAGGTGCTAGGCGAATGGCAGTTCCGTTTTAGTTGAGTCTGGTTGGGGGGGGGGGCTATCATTTGTCCTGGCCTGCCAGGGATTTCAGGGGTGATCCAGACATCCACAGGGGGAGGGAGCTGACAATTGTACTTCTGTTCTACTTTTTGTTTTTGCATTTTTGTTTATTTTTTGGAAGGGTTCCCTGGTGGGAGGTGGGGCAGGGAGAAGAGAGAATAAGGCTTCAGCTTTGGGAGGCTGGGCCCCGCTGGGCTGGCGGGGAAGGTTTGCCCAAGGTTTGCTCGTGGTCTCCTCGGGCCACAGCGCCCCCTCGCCCTGAATTTCGAGCTTGCTGATGGGCAACGTCTGCTTTTCTTTTTCTGGCCTAGACCCTTCTTCCTTCTAGCCGGGAAGGACCCTTTGTGATCATCTACCCCGACCCTCCTCCGTTTCGTGACTGAGTAAAACCGAGGCAGAGGACATACCTAACGTGTCAGAGGCTGCGAAGCTGGGATGGGAACGTAGGCCCCTGACCCCTGCACAGAGTCTTCTCCATCCCTGTCCCCGTGGACGGCCCCAGACCGGTCAGGGAAGGAGCGGTTGGCCTGGGTGGGGCTGGAAAGGTTATAATTTTGAAAACCGAGTAAACAAGCCCTCCGTGAGAGAGAGGCAGCCCTGTGCTGGCCTGACAGATAGGCCTGTGTCTGAGGAGACAGCCCAGGCCTGTCCCCATGCAGACAGTGAGGTGTTGTGGTGGATTAAAAAAGGCAAAGCTACCCTCCCCTCACGCCCCCACTCCCATATTTAAGGCTGCCGGGAAACGGGGAGGGGGGCCGCTGCCCAGCCTGGCCACAGGACAGCCCTCCCGGCTCAGCTCAGCAGTCACTCACGGCTCCTTTGGGCAAGGGCCTTCCTTCTGGGCCTCATTTCCCCCGTCTCTAAAGTGCAGCGATCCCCTCTCTTAAGGAGGCTGGCAGGGGTGGGAGAGGATTTGAGCTGGGTGTTTGAACACAGGGAGCCCGACAGAAACTTCATTTCTTTGTGGCTGGAGGCGGGGCCCCCTCTCGTAGCAGAAGGGTTACTTTCTCAGTGACCCGAGAGTCAGCCCGCTCCTGGGAGACAAACTGACAATCCAAGGCAGGCCAGAGCAGGCCGCTCAGCTCAGCTTTCCCGTTTCCCTGTTGAGATAGGGGCAGAATCCGAGAGGAGCTGCCTCTGGGCCTTGCCCTGCAGTCTCGGGGCTGGGCTGCCTGTCTGGCCTGCAGCCCCCCAGGGTGGGGCCCAGCAGACTTCCTGTGAGATTAGGGGCAGAGCCTCTTTGCTCTCCTTCCCTTTTCCTAAGTCCCCTGTGTGGCCTCAGACTCCAGCTCTGTGCATGGGAGCTCAGTCTAGCCTCCATTCTGAGCCTCCGTTTTCCCCATGGTGCAAGGAAGGGGTTGGATGAGAACCTCTGGGAGGCTCTCTGGGTCAAGTTCCAGACTCTGAAAGACCTTGCAGGACCCATAGATCACCCCCTGCAGCCAGGAACACCCTTCCCTGGGCCCCACCCGTGGCAGGCTGGGTTGGGGTCCCTCCTCCAGGCTCCTCACGGGGTTGTGGTAGATTCTCATCTATGGTGTGAGTACTGTGAGGGCTCAGTCACCGTGGGCTCCCTTGAAGTAGACCGTATGGCCTTGCAGGTCAGAGCTTGCCCTGCCGGTGGTTAGCCAGTTGCCCTTAGGACAGTTATTTGGGCTCTTTATGCCTTAGAATCATCAGCTGTAAATTGGGAGTGATAATAATAATACTTCTCTGGTTAAATTACATTATGCCTGTTTATAAGTTACATTTATGCACCCTTTAACACAGTGCTGGGCACAGTAAATGCTCCATAATCAATAGGTATAAGGGACATTTGTTAATTTAAGTTGTTTTAATTCCTGAGCAGTGACTGAATGATAAATGTCATTACAAGGTTTACGGTCTTGCAGAGGAGGGGCCCCGAAGCTGTTTGGGTGAAGGGGCCGTCAGGTAGGTAGAGAGGTGCCTTGGGGGGCAGAGGGAGTGGGGCAGATGCGGGCGGGTTCAGAGCCCCGGCTGGTCGTGACTTCTCCTCCGCCCATCTGGAAGGAGTGGTTTGGGTCCCACCATGTCAGAGACCGCAGGCCTGGAGTGCGTGCGGCCGCACACGGCTTCCTTCCTCCAGGCGCGTATTCCTCGCTGTCTGACTCATGCCTTTGTGCCTGCCTTTTGTTCTTGTCCTTGAGCCCTGGGGGTGAGGCCAGGAGAAGCAGGGGCCCAGGGATTCGCTGGTGGACAGGCAGACCCTCCCCCCCCCCCCCCCCCCCCCCCCCCCCCCGTGCAGGGGAGGGGACACCTGGGTCCTGGTCCTGGCGCCCTTGCCGACTCACGGGGTGTCAGGCACGGAGCGCGCGCGGCGACCAACAGCTCCATCTGTGCTTGGCACCCGAACCACGTTTACCCCGGCCCTGCCCGCGTAGAGCTCAAGGCTGGGCAGGAGACGCATCCAACCAAAGGTTGCCAGTCACTCATTAATTACATCATTAGCAGAGGGCGAATCGTGACCAAATGCCCACCCTCCCCGCGCTGGCCCCGGGAGGAGTGCCGTCCTATGGGCTCTGTGGTGCCTCCCATTTGCCCTCTGGCCACAGATGAGGAAGCAGGCTCCTGGTGACCAAGGGGCCCGCCCAGGTCCCTTCCCCTCTGGGTGCCTCAGTTCCTTGTCAGGAAAATGGGCCCATCTGGGCTGGCTGCACGCAGGGCCTGGGCTGTCCCAGGGTTTTAGGATGAGCAACCCCAGCCTCGGGGACTGCATAGCTGCAGTGCTGACCTGGCTTTGTAGCCCCTGAAATCCTTCCTCTGTGCATCCCTAGGCAGAAATAGGGGGTATGGAGGCCACTGGGACTGAGGCATTGTGGGAAAGGGCTGCGCAAGGAGGGCGGTCCTCCTCAGGTCCCACCACCAGTAGGAGCAACGGCAGAAAGGTGGCCCCAAGTCCCCGGTGAACCCTGGCCCGACCCTTCCACTCCAGGTGCGTGAGGCACATTCCACACCAGGAATTTACCTGAATGTAGCCAAAAGGTTAGATTACGTTACAACATCGGTTACAACAGGGGAAACAAACAAACAAAAAAAGGAGGGAGGGAAACAGTGTCTATTGGTAGGTGATGTTCAGTGGCACAGTATGAAGCCACTCATCAGCTGGACTTCAGAAAGAGGATTTTCCCTCTGCTACTAGGGGTAGCAATGGCAACAGACGTTTGCTGGGCACTTCTCTGTGCCCAGCCCGGGAGGCACCTGTGACCGTGGGTGGATGAGCAGGTGGGGGTTCAAGCCAGAGATGGTGGATTGAGTCCACAAATGGAGTCCCTCTCTGTGCCAGCCAGTGAAGATAGGTGTGCGTAGAGCCAGTGAAGTGGGGAGGGGTCAGTGGGTTCTCGTCCAGCTGGGAGAGTCGGCCACCCACCTGTCCTCCAGCTCGCAGTTGTCCTCACTCAGCGTTTTGCCAGAATGCCGCTCCCGGCCCCCCCGGGTGATGTGCTTGGCATCTGGCTGCTTAGCACTGGATGTGGGCTGCCGGAGGTGTGTGAGGCGCACCGGGCTTGAGGACCCCTTTTGGCAGTGCTTGGGGCTTCTTTCTCAGGACCTCAGAGCTCCGTGCCTCAGTTTCCCCAACTATAAAGTAGCGATGGCCGTGACTACTGTACTGTGAGCTTTATGGTGTCGATGCCTGGTGCCTGGCACATAGTACACTCAGAAGAGGTTTCTGCCCTCGGGGTCCAGTGCCCCAACCAAGGGAGGCTTGGCCTTTCAACTCTGAGCTTTCTCAGTTTCCCCTTGTTATTGTTGATGTTGTTATATAAGCAATATCTGACGATCAAAGAAAAATTAGAAAATAAATAAGGAGAAAATGAAAATCACCAATAATCCTAACTACCCAGAAATAATGATTTTCAGGTGTTTCCTGGTGCATACTCTGCAGTGGGTTGTGGGCATCTGCATACGTGCTGTCCCCTTGCAGCGAGTCAAATGCTTGCAGAATATTCCATTATGCCCCAATAGTCTGCATTTTTAAAAAAATTTTATTTATTTTTTTATGAGAGAGCGAGCGAGTGGGGGGAGGAGCAGAGGGAGAGGAACAAGCAGACTGCGCTGAGCATGGAGCCCAACACGGGGCTCGATCTCAGGACCCCGAGTTCATGACCTGAGCCAAAACCAAGAGTCGGATGCTCAACCGACTGAGCCACCCAGGTGCCCCCCGACAGTAGTCTGCATTTTCACTTGCTCAGCCAAACTCCTTTTGCTGGGCATTCAGGTTGTTTCCATTTTTCATCGTTGTAAACAGGTCGTGTTGGATAGCCTTAATCATTTCTGTGGGATTAATCTGTTGATTCCACCGTGGTTTGAGAGCCTGCTCAGAGCCAGGCCGCGTGTGGGACTGTGGGTGCTAGGTGGGGAGGCAGCCGTGGTCCTCACCCCCTCACCGATCCCTTTCTGGGAGGACAGACCCAACATGGGTTGGGTTCCTTAGCTGAGGTGGGGCTCAGGGTGTCTTTGGGAGCTGGGGAAGCAGTAGTAACCCAGACTCTGAGAGGCAGGGCAGGCTTGTTGGGGAAGGGGATGTCTAGGTGGGGCTGGAAGGGTGCAGGAGGAGGAGAGGGCCGTAGGCAAAGGGGCAGGACTGCAAAGGTCCAAAGCTGAGAGAGCGTAGGTATTTGGGGGAACCAGAATTTCCCAGAAATTGGTGGTTTTGCTCTGGTTCTTGCTGCCTGTAGGAGCAGCTCCCTCGTGCACAACTCCTCAGTAATTGTTATGCAAAGTGCTGGCACATCTGTCCCTCCCTGGGGATGGGATTTTCTTCTAAAGGGGACACAGAAGCAGGGTCATGTGCCTGCCCCAGGCCTTCTACCTCTCTGCATGGTGTCCCCGCCAGCCCGGAGCAGGCAGAGGAGGCTCAAGTGCGGGGCCTCCTCAGCTCCAGTTTCCCAGACCCTTTGCGGGTGCTGTATCATTTGACAGAATCATCTGGAAGAGGAAACTGAGGATCCGAGCTTAGGTGACAGGGCTCGGTTTGTGTGACAGGGGTGGCGACCTTTTCTGCTGCTGCTATGTGACCTTGAGCTGGGTCAGCTGGGTCACCCCTGACCCAGCCCTACCTCTACTGGAAGCATCCTACTGTGATTGGAGGGCCTCTGGCTAACACTGCCTCTGGCGCTGGGAAGGGTCTGTCCCCAGGCCTGAGCTGGCCTTTGCGGAAAACCCTGTTCTCTTCCTGTGTCTTAAGATGCCTGGGGGACCCAAGTTGAGGCCCTCTGGTGTAATCTCATGGTCAGGGACAAATATTTATGTGCCAAGTGCTCTGTTTGGTGCTGGGGGTACATCATAAATGGGACAGACAGGGTCCCTGACCCTGTGGGGGAAATGGACACTCAATAGTTAGTTATTAAATGGAATTTGTGCTGATGGTTAACGGGGGTTCTGACCCGAATTGGGGAGTGACTGCGAGGGACAGTGCTTTCGGTATCCCAGCCTGACGGGTGGAACTTGGATCATTTTGATCAAGCCCGAATGACAGGCTCCTCTGGGCCTGCCGGTGTGGTCCTGTGTTCGGAGGGAACACTTTCTTAAGTCACAGTTGGAGGGGGTTAGGGTCTTGAGGGTACAGTGCAAAGGAGTTCAGCCTCTTCACTGGACAGGCAAGACAGAGAGCCAGGAAGGGGTGAGGGACTTGCCCAAGGGCAGGTGGCAGTCAGGTGCCCAGCCTCGGAGCCCACCACTCTTAACCCTGAATCACTGCCTGGAGCCTGCGCATCACTGCCTGGAGCCTGCTCGTCACTGCCAGGAAAGACAGTGAGTCTGTCCCCACCTCCCTTAAGGGATCCCCAGGGAAAGCAGACATAGAACTTGGACCTGTTGGCTGAGAGCAGAGTTTCCCATGAAGCACAGATGGGGGTCACACAGGCATCTGGAACGAGGAATGTGAGGCTGGCAGGGCCTCCGAGCAAATTTGTCCTCCTACCTTCCCCTCTGGAGCCCGAGGAGACCTGCAGCTGGTGACCCAAGGGTGGGGCAGGTCCTTCCTCTGCTGGCTGAGGGGCAGGCCACAGGAGTCTTGTTATTTGAATAAGCTTTCCGTCTCCTATCTGCATAAAGCCTCTCCATGCTGAGGGTCCCTGGCATTCCAGCCCAGGATTGGGTTTCCTTCTGGCCCAGCAGCAAGCACATGAGTGAATTTTCATATTGGCTCATCTTCCTCCTTCCCTTCCCCCAACCTTGTCTTCCTTTGTCTCTCCCTCCCTGGCTTTGAGAAGGCAGGAGCTCTCCCCCTGCCTCCACCTCACTTGCTGTTGGGACCCGGGGAGGCAGCCCGCAGCGTGTGTGCATGCACGCATGTGTGGGAGAGATGGATGGGCAGAAGCTGTTCTGGGTCCCGAGGCAGCTTGGGAAGAGCCTGACTTGGACTTGGTGGAAAGCATGTTGGCATCCGATGGGCACTGGGCTAATGAAGTGGGTGGGATTTGTGTCTCTGAGTTTTTTTTAGCCCTTTTCCAGTAGGGTTGGGCCACAGTAACTGGCACTTATGAGTGATTGGTTCTTATTGGAACAGCCCCTGGGATTTATCGGGTTCTTACCAACAGTCAGGCAGGGTGCCAGACACTTCTCATGCATTGTCTTATTTTGTTCTCACAGTTCCTCTTCGAGGTGTGTATTATTCTTCTCCCTGTTTTATTGATAAAGAGACTGAGGCTTGGGAAGTGACAGTCAGTAGCAGAGCCGGTCTGTCTGGTCCCAAAGTTTGTGTTTTTATGGCTCACCTTCCGCCTGTTGACAGAATCTTCTCTAGTCTCCTTGTGGCCATCCAGCCTCTGCTTGCATACCTCCAGTGACAGGGAGCTCTCTATCTCTTAGGGTTACTTCTCCCATGCGGGGCATCTGAGATAGAAAGCCCTCTCTGGAGTTCTGTCTGTCTTTGGTTGGTTACTTGAGAACAGGTTCCAGTTGGGCTGGGACGTGGTTATGGCTGGGTTTCTCCAGCATCTCTTTTCCCAGGGAATTATCCAGCTGTTTTGTTTGGGGAGAAGAGCTACGTCCTCTCTCCTTTCTCTTAGCAGCCCCTACCTGGTATTCGGCCCTTTACATGCCCTTCATCACATACTGAGTAAGTCTGAGCAAACTTGATGTTGAAACCCTAGAGGTATTTTCATTAGCATTGAGCTGGATGTCTTAGTCAATGCAATAAGACAAGAAAAAAAAAAAAAAAAGAGAGGTATAACTACAAGATAGCAAGAGAAGAAGACACACATGGTCCTGCCTTTGTGGAGGTCAAAGCACTTTTCCATCTAGCTTCTCCCTTAGCTTAAAAAAAATTTTTTTTTTAAATTTTAAGTCCTCTCTACACCCAGTTTGGGCCTCAAACTCACGACCCCGAGACCAAGAGTCGCATGCTCTTCCGACTGAGCCAGCTGGGCGCCAGCTTCTCTCTTAGCTTTGTCCACCCTGTGAGGCTACCTGTGAGAAGTGGAGGCTCAGACAAGGAATTCACCCACCTGCAGTGCCACGGAGTGGAGAGGCTGTGGTTGGCTGAGGTTTAGTGGTGTGTGGTTTGTTGGGTATTTGCCTTCAGAATCTTCATTGATGTTTCTGTCTCCACTTCCCCTTTCTGATTAGTTAAGCTCTGAGGGATGAGGGCCCAGAAAGATTGGACCCCAAGCATGTCACCTTCCCATCCCCTGAGTGGCCCCCTGAGGGACCGAGTAACTGCTGTTCTGTTTCCCCTCTGCTGACCCCCATTTCATGGCATGGGACGCATTATAGAACACTGCCATTTGCACAGGTGGACACACCATGGGACCCCTGAGCTTGTGAAAGACCCCACTACCCACCTGAACACTCATTTCCTGGCCATCAACACTTGGGTAGATGGAACTTATTTCCATTCGCAGTCATCGTTATTGATAATACAGGACCCCGTTTGGTCAGGCTCTGTAGATTTCCTCATTTCTTTGAATCCATAGGACAACCTGGCCAGGTGGGTACTGCTGGTCCTCCCATTTTATAGCTGAGGAAAGTACTAATATTAATACTCGGAGAGTAGTAGTCACACGCCCAAAGTCCTACAGCTGGTGAGCGGTGGAGTTAGTATTTGAATTGAGATCTGATTCCGGAACCTTGACACCACAGTGTTCTGTGAAAGTGCTCTTCTTGACATAGAACGTATTCCTAAATATTTGTGGAATGGATTAATGCTTTCTCGAATATCTGAATTTATGCATTTCCTGTGTCTTCTGCTTGGCACACTCTCCCCACCCGGCCCTCCTCCTTCACCTAGTTAGCCTCTTTTCATGGCTTCGGTGCACCACTTCCTTCTGGAAGTCCTCCCTGATCCCACCAGCAGGGTTAGCTGCCCCTCCTCTGGGTTCCTGTAACTTCCCATGCTGTTCCCAGTTGGAGGCTTACCATGCTCATTGTAGGCTTTGTTGACAATCTTTCTCCCTCATTAGATAGCAGGGAGTTTGTCTAGTTCCCTCCTGAATGCCCTCTGCCCCGTGGTTGATAAATGTGGGCAACATGAAACGTTTCTTGGCTAGCACAGTAGAGCCCCTGATACCCTCACCTGACTTTGGCTCTGCCCCCAGCAGTCATTTCAGATGGCCCTGAGCTGGCTGATGGGAGGACATGAATTTCACGCTGGATCCTGTCCTCAGCTCCTGCCTCTTGGTGGCTGATGGGGACTGCCTGGGTGGTGATGCTGGCTTCCGGGTGGTCATGGAGGATGAGGCTCCGTCAGGAAGATCTGCTTGGGCATCTCGAGGTCCAACTCCAGTCTGGGCACAGAGGGGAAAGTCGGTGGTGGGTTCTCAGACAGGCCGAGGACAGGGCTCCAGGGCTGTGGTGGGCACCTCCCAAGGTGCGCGTGCCATGGCAGAGGGCCCCGTGTCCTCAGTCCAGCTTCGGTGCTCTGCGTGTTGGGCTGAGAGCAGGCATGTGTTGGGGAACACCTGGGGTGGGATGGTGTGGTGCGGATGCTGCCCTGCGGCCTGGGGGCAGTTTGGACAGGTGGCTGGGCCCCAGCTTGGAGACTCCAGTGGGTGTGGCGGGGATGAAAAGAAGGGAAGGGAGGCGAAGGTTGTTGCTGAGAAGTGCACAGGAGTGGGTGAGTGCATGTGAGGGGGCTGGAGGTTAGTGCTTACAAAATCACTGTCCTAGATCAGCTGTCTCTTTGCCCATCCTGACGACAGCAACCGTCAGAGAGAGCGGTGGAGTATCCCCAGCGCACAGAGGAGAATACCAGGGCTCAGAGGCCAGGCCCCTGGAGCACGGAGCTGGGTGTTCTGCATCTGGTTCCCGAGCCGGGCTCTCTCTCAGGGTGGGAGGATGGGGGAGGTCGGACAGGGCCGTGCACAGTGGGAGGTGGCCGGTCTCCAGCATCTTATAGCTCTGGGGGCCTCCAGGCTGCCTTTGACCCTCCCTTTGACCCTATTGTCCTGGTTCCGTTGGCCTGGGGTGTGGCCTCGGCCATGGCAGGGCATGGTGCGGGAGCCCAGCCTGCGGCCTGCTCCCCTGAGTGGAGGGTGCCCTCCGTGGCAGGCACAGCGCCGGGCCCCTGCGGTGAGCCCGGGGTAGGTGTGGGTAGGCCCGGTCCTGCCCTGACTGGGGTGGGGGGGGGGGGCCTTGGCACCCCTTCTCCACCCTCCGCATCTTGGCTCTGTGTTCTTGGGTTCTGGGCTCCCGGAACAAGCCGCCAACTGTAGGCTGTGGGCCGGGAGGGAGGGCCTTGAGGGGATGAGAGGGCTTTTGTTTCCCTGTTTGTGTCTAGATGGGAATCGACTTCCTCCCACCAAGCTGCAGGAGGTATAAAGGAAAGGGCAGGCCCCGGTGGGCGGGTCTTCAGTCGGCCTTTTTTTTTCTTTCTGGCATTTCCCTGGGGCTCCACTTCAGCCACCTGCCTCCTTAGGCCCTCGTGCCTCAAAGCACGCTCGTCCCCAGCAGACCTGGGTCACGGAGCCTTGGTTAAATATTTGCCAACTGAGAAGAGCTTTAAAGGCAGCTTGGCCCCAAAGCTGCCTTGGCGATGGGGGGCTCCCCAGCCAACCTCTGCACCCCTCGGCCTCTTTCCCGGGCCCCCGGCGGCCATTTGGGCACCTGAAATGGATGGCCTTCCCTCCGGGGGTGGGTGGCCTTCCCCACTCAGCACGTGTTTATCGGGCACCCACCTGGGCCAGGCACGAGCTGGGGGGCTGGGGAGACGGCGGGAACGAGGTCTCTGTCTGGGGAGCCCGGTGGAAGGAGCCTTTCACCGCCGCAGTCGTGAGGGGAAGTGGGGCGGTGGGTGGTGGAGGCTGCGGGCACTGGACCTGTCGGGGCTTCCGAGGAGGTGACGTTCGAGCCTGGGGAGGAGGAAGAGGAGATGGCCAGGCAGAGGGGGAGCTCTGAGAGAGCATTCCAGGCCGGAGACCCCAAGAGCCAGTTTTCTGGGCACGAAACTCCCCCGACTTCTTTCTCTTCACTCTGCTCTCATGAGGAGCTGGGCCACAGCCAGGACTGTGGGACCTCGTGTTGCTCCTTCCCCATTCTCCCAGCCTTAGTTTCCCCATCTGTCCAATGGAGAGCTTGGACTTCATCTCAGAGGGCCCTCCCCAGGTGCATATGCTATTGTAAGCATACGTCACTGGCCATTAATAAGGGGACACTCCAGGGCAGAGGTTCTACTGATGCCAAAGGTTAAGATAACAGCGATATAGCTTTATATTGCTCACCCAGCCCTTTGACTATTAGCAACCAAAGCCGGCATCTCCTGAGGCCCCTTGTCACCAGTGAGGTGTGTGTGTGGGGGAAACATATTATGCCCATTTTACAGATGAAGAAACTGAGGCCCAGAGAGGCTGTTCTGAGCTCAGGGTTTGCTTCTTGCTTCAAGCTTGGCCCCGGAACACACCTGCCTTGGTGAGAAACCCACTCTTCTCTCCCAAAGCCAGTGCCGCACTGGATGCTGGGGATATAGAAGGGAACCAGGTGCCATGTCTGGGCAGGGCAGCTGCCAGGTGGGTGGGGAATGTCCTGGCAGAGAGACTACACATGTTTCCGAGCTCTGTCTCTGCACACTTCTAGGTGTCAGGATAGAGCAGTGGACACACTCTTACCTGTGTGACAAGACAAGTCACTTCACCTTCCCTTGAGGCTCATCTATAAAATGGGTTTAAGAATAAATCTGGGTGGGCGCCTGGGTGGCTCAGGTCATGATCCCAGGGTCCTAGGATGAGTCCCGCATCGGGCTCCCTGCTCGTCGGGGAGTCTGCTTCTCCCTCTGCCCCTCCACGTCTCCCCCACTCATGTGCGCGTTTGCGCGCACGCTCTCTCTCTCAAAAATAAATAAAATCTTTAAAAAAAAAAAAACTCGGTGAGGGTTAAATGCAGTAATTTTTTTTTTTTTAAAGATTTATTTATTTGACAGAGAGAGACACAGCGAGAGAGGGAACACAAGCAGGGGGAGTGGGAGAGGGAGAAGCAGGCTTCCCGCTGAGCAGGGAGTCCGATGCGGGGCTCGATCCCAGGACCCTGAGACCATGACCTGAGCCGAAGGCAGACGCTTAACGACTGAGCCACCCAGGCGCCCCTAAATGCAGTAATGTTGATGATAATTGTTAACATATGCTCTGTGCCTGGTGGCGGGTAAGTGCTACAGGCATTAGCTCAGGCCCCAATTATTATTACAATTATGCGCAAATGGGCAAATGTTTGAGTGGGGCCTTGAAGGCTGGCTAAGACTTTGAACTGTGACAAGGGGGGGTGGTGGTGGGAAGGGGCTCCTGCTATGGGGCATAGCGCAGGTGAAAGCATGGAGGTGGGGGCCTGCGGTAGGTAGGAAATGGCCAGGATGGGCCCTGGGGAAGGAAGTGGGGCTCAGAACCTGGCGGGTCCTGGATCTGATTAAGGGTGGCGTCTGCGGGCCGCGGTGTGCCAGGCCCTGCGGCAGGTGCCGAGAAGGTGGTGATGGGTGAGGTTCCCGGTCTCCTGGGGTGTTGGAGGCCAGCGAGAGCCTCCCCGAAGCACTTCGCATGACTGTCCTGTAGGTTCCCACGGTGTGGGGAGCCTGGGTTCAAGCCCCAGCTTGGATTCGGGCTCCTCTGCCTGACAGCTGGCTGACCTTGGACAAGTCACTGGGCCTCACAGCTTCTGGTTCCTCAGTGGGGGTGATAGCCATACCCACCTCCTGGGGCTGCTGCCAGGGCTCACGGTCAAATGCAGTAAAGCCTGGGAGGGAGCAGCCAGCGTTGTGCCCGACCAGCTGTGTGATGCTGCGTAGGCTGTTTCACCGCCCCTCGCGTTCTGCCCTTGCTGTGCACTGGGGTAATGATAGCAGACTACCCCCCCCCCCCCCCCCCAGGCTGTTTTATTCTCCCACATGGAGTCCCTTGCAGGAGCTAGTATGCCATCAGGTGATTGTCACGATCGGGCCTTGGCAGGCTGCGGGCTGCTGTATTTATGGGGACAGGTTTTTCCTTCTTAATAACCGGCCCCAGGGAAGGGGTGACCAGCAGAGGGTCCCTTCAGGGCACCCAAGGCCGGCGGGGAGGGAACCTCATGGGTGGCAGTCACCTTCCCGAGCAAGAAGGACAGCGTTGTGCATATCCTCTCGTTCTTGGGACCCGGCCACAGCCCCTGGGCTGGGCATAAGCCTCCGTTTCTGTGGTGAGGGATCTTTGGGGTGTGTGTGGGGCGGCCCTGGCTTCTCTGCCTCTGGCTTCTCGCTCTGAGGTTCCTACTGCGTGCCAGGCCCTGTCCCAGATGTGGTGGGTACTGCCTGGGGGAGTCCGACGGGGCACGGGCCCTTACCCACTGTGGGATCAGTGGGGGGCTATGGAAGTAAGTGGGGGGGCACTCACTGAGCTGGGGGCATCCTAGGGGAAGGTGCGGTGCAGTGGGCGTCTGAGAAATGGGCTTAGAGGAGGAGGGAGGAGTGTTCCTGACCTGGAGAGCAGCCTGCGCAGGACCCCACTGCGAGGAAGAGCATGCAGGAGCCTGGGGGGATCCTAAGGGGTTCAGTCTTTGTCCCAAAGGCAGTGGGAGCCATGGAAGGTTGTTGGGTAGAGAAGGTTCAGGGAGAGAGTTGTAACAAAAAGATCCCTGTGTCTCAGGATGCCTGGGTGGCTCAGTCATTAAACGTCTGCCTTCGGCTCAGGTCATGATCCCAGGGTCCTGGGATCGAGCCCCGCATTGGGCTCCCTGCTCCGCGGGAAGCCTGCTTCTCCCTCTCCCACTCCCCCTGCTCGTGTTCCCTGTCTCGCTCTGTCTCTCTCTGTCAAATAAATAAAATCTTAAAAAAAAAAAAAGATCCCTGTGTCTCCTATATGCGAAGGATCCGAAGGAGCCAGGAATGGAAAGTGGGTAGAAATTTGGAGGCGGGGGCAGGCCTAGGATGGGAATGGCTTGGTTGGGGGGCAGTGATTAGCGGCAGAGTCAGGGCTCAGCTGTACTGGCCTCTTGACCGGCCCCTAGTCAGCTAGGAAGTCCACCTCACTCTGATGGCCTTGCCCTGGGGAATAGGGCATGGCTGCGGTGGGAATCTGCTTGGGCCTAGAGTGGGGTCCCAGGGACCTGCTGATGCCGTGCAGGTATTCTGAGCAAACTCCGAGGGTTATTTGTGGGGTGACCTTGGACTGGTCCCTTGCCTTTTCTGGCTGCAGTCTCCCTTCTGAACAAGGACTGGCTGGTGGTGGAGGGGGGCACTTAGCTGACTTAACCCCCTCTTGACTCTGGCCCTGCAGGGTTCCAGCTGCTCGTTCAGGCTCTTCTCACAGGCTCTTCTCACGGCCAGCCCCCCTCCTCTGCTGGCCAACGGAGCCTGTCATTACCCCCTCCCAACTTCCCCCCGATTACAGGTCCTGAGCGGGAGCCATGTCAGCCTTTCTGACAGTGGCCACCCACAGGGTCCGTGTGGCCTGGAACCTCTGCTCCCAGAGGCTGGCAGGTGGGGGTAAGGTGGGTTTGTCCACACTCTGGTTCTGTGGTAGACTCGGGCTGTTCTGGGTTCCTGTCATTGACAAGCTGTGTGTCTCCAGACAAGTGACATAACCTCTCTGAGTCTCCGCGCCGTCCTCTGTAAAGCGGGGACATGTGAAATGACACATGGGAGCATGGAGCACCCCGCTGGGTATAGAGGAGGTTCTGCCGGGATGTGCTCATAGTGATAGCAGGGCAGCCAAGTAGAAGAGCCCCGGGCCTGGCACGCCGACCCAGCTCTGTTGAGACATGCTGTGTGACCTTAGGAGAGTGTCGCCACCTCTCTGGACTGCAGACTCCCTCTGCTCTCCTAGGTGGATGATGGAGATGGTGGTACTTTGGACGACTGTACGACACGGGGGAAACTCGAGTCCCTGGCTACCTCCTCTCCCTCCCCACCCCGGGCCTTCTCCTCAGTGCTCTGGGAACCAGGTAGGCAGGTTCCGGGCCGGCCCTGCCCTGCAGGGTGCTGCCTGCCTGGTTTCAGTCGGCAAATCTCTTTCAGCTCTGAAACCGGACCGGGCCTCGTGGGGGAGGTGTGGCCCTGGGGCCCTGCTGGAGGGACCGGATGAGCCGGGAACAGGTCTGGCACATTGCCCTCAGCTGGGGCCAAACCAGGGCCGGGCCCAGTATGAAGCCCCCCGTGGTTGCCACGAGGCTGACACGATCTCCGCTGGAGATTACCCTCTTCGTCCCGGGGCCCCCTGGTCAGTGTGGAGGGGGTCCTGGGCCTGGGCTCAGGTCCCGCATCTGCTGCTCCCCAGCTGGACTTGGCAGGGATCCCGGCTCTCCTCGTCTGAAACGTTCCACCGGTCCGGACACCACCTGCCCCAGGGCTGAGTCACGGATGGGGGGCATGACCTGGGTGTGGTAGGTGCTGGGCTTTAGTAGGGCCGCGAGAAGGCATTCGAGGCTCTCTGGGGCACCGCTGTGCTCCTTTCTCTCGTCCTCAGCTCCACGAGCCCCTACTCCTGTGTGAGCTTCACTTTTGCCATCTGCACAGTGGACCAAGTCCCCCAGCCCCTGAGAGTCTGCAGGGGACTGCAGGCTACCCTTGGGCCTTCCACAGTCTTGCCCAGCCCCTGCTTTCTGAGTGCAGGAAGCAGCGTGACCCTTAATGTTGTCAGCTTGGAAAATCAGAGATTAACGTTCTTCCGGTTGCCTTGGCTACTGTTGTTGCTGGTCCTGGGGCTGGGCCGGGCCAGGGGTTGCTCAGCTGGGCCAGGGGGGTTTCAAGGGCCTCTCCTTGAATTACAGGAACCTCGGACAATAGGCGCTTTATAGGAGCCCCCGTTAGCAACATGCCCCTTTGCCAGAGTGAAGTGCTTTATGTCCGTTTGCTCATTGATCTTGATCTTCTTATAACCTGATCAGGCAGATACTGTCGTGCCGTTTTGCAGAGGCAGAAACAGAGGCTCAGAGAGAGAAAGTGCCTTGGCCAAGGCCACACAACTAGTAGGGGGCAGAGCCAGGACTTGGACCCAGAGCCCGTGTGCCCAGTAGAGATGCTGTCTTGTACCCAGGTAGCGTTGATGCTGAGTCCTGCTCCCGCCCCACCCCGACTTCCCTCCCAGTCCTTCTGTCCAGCCTGAGGGGCCTGTGGTCAGCTCCGACTCAGAGCTGACTCACCAGCAGCTCAGAAGAGATGCTGAGGCCAGCATCCTGGTCAGCTCCTGGGGCCAGGGCAACACTGATTAGATCATCATTGAGATTTTAAATCAGCTGAGCCAACAGGGACCCACCCACCCATTTTATAGTTAGTACAATTAAGATCCAGAGAAGATGGGACAGGTAAGGATCCAGTAGGCATGAAGGTTCCCTCCCAGCTCTCACCAGATAGGGGCTGGAGACTCCAGGCTTCAGTCCTGGCTCTGACAGTCATCGATTGTGTGACCTTGGGAAAGTCACTTTGCCTCTCTGAACCTCAGTTTCTTCATCTGTAAAATGAGGATAGTAAAGTGTGCTTTGCCCGCCTCTTGGGACCAGGCAAAGACCCCAAAAGAAAGTTTAAGGCAGGGCTTTGGAAATTGTATTGTGGTGCCACGTGGGAGGTTGTTGGATGAGGAGGCTTTATGGGGTGGGGGCTTTGTACAGGCATTGAAACCCGCCTCTTTCCCCTTCTGGGCTGTGCGTCTCTGAGTAGGTCACCAGGTCTCTCTGAGCCTCAGTTTCCTTATCTGTAAAGTGGGGTAGCAGTATCCGTTAGGGTTCAGTGGGCTGTTGAACATGCGTAAGGTTTTAGTGTTAGGCAAACCCAGTAAACTCGGGGGGCAGAGTTAGGAGGCCCAGATGGGAAGGGGTGCCTCTGGGTCACTCTCGATAGTCCCAAAAGATGCAGCCCTTGGAGACAGGGTTCCAGTTATCTGGGGGCAGAGTCATGCTAAGATCCGCAGAGATACAGGTGCAAGATCCCATATTCCATTAGCTGGCTGCAAGGCTTCACTCCAAAACAAGCTCCCTGAGAGAGGGGGAGGGAGAGAGAGAGAGAGAGAGAGTGTGTGTATGTGTGTGTGGGCGTGCATGCATGCTTCACACTGGCCCCCAAGTCCTGAGCCAGATGGAGCGCACTACCCTCCTACTGCAGACTTGATGTGGAAATGCAGGCCCTGGGGATGGTGCAGCGGCCCCCTGAGGTCCCAGAGCACAGTGGTGTCTGGGTGCAGACTGGGACACTCAGGTCCACTCCCAGAATTCACGGGCTGCCTTCTTGGGCTAAAGAGGGAATCAGGACCCCACAGGTGGGTGCTTCCCATGACAACCCCATGGAGATGCTCAGTAGGTTTTTGTTGACCTACAGGTGAAGTGACTTTTCTTGAGCCATTAATCTTTCCAAGCATTGGCTTATACACCTGTAAAGTGGAGGGTTTTATTCAGCTCTGGGGCCATTTGAAGAATCCGAGTATGTGCATGGGGCCCTGAGTCTGAGTGGGGTGAGCTTACCACCTAATTCTGCAGGATATGCTGGCAAAGGGGCGCCGGCTGGGCAGCGATGCGCCCTGGGCACTAGCAGAGGCTGAGGATTACACCAGGGGAGCCTCTCCAAGGTCAGGTGGGAAGCGGGGGTTCCTTCTTGCACACACCTGGCCCGGCTTTCCCACCCCCTTACCTTTGCCTGAGCCCCTCCTTCCTCCTAGTGGGCTCTCCATTTGTCTGGCCTGTCAGCTGAAGACATACCTATCATTGTCATTATTATTTTGTGATTCTTGTCCCGGTTGTTAAAAAAAAAAAAGTCTTTCCTTGATTTTTTTCAAGCTGTAAAAATTATATCTGCTAATAAAAATTTCAGTCTCTTATCATGGCTGTGATAAGCTGAGCACTATTGTGATTAATAGTAACATCACAGGAACATTTAGGGAGGTCCTGAGCCCAGCAGTTCCGAGCTATCCCGCCGTCACATTGCCCATCTTACAGCACCTGCTTGTGCCAGGCCCACCCTCCTGGGGTTTGCAGTTAAATCTCAGATGGATCGGAGGGTCCCTTCCCTTCCCCACCTGAGGCTCTGAGCGGGCCAGGTGGCCTGTGGGGCTGGGCTGGGGGCTGGCAGAGCGGGAACTCCTTCCCCCCAGCCTGCGCTGCGCACCCAGAGGCTGGGAGCCGGGGGCTGGAGGGCAGGCTTCCTCTGTCCCCGGCCCATGCCATCTCCTAGAGCAGCACCCGAGGCTGAGTCGGTGCAGGAGGAAGGATGGATGAGAAGGTGCGGAAGGTGGGCGAGGCGGCACATGGCCTCAGACTGCTCCATGCCGGCGTCTCTACCTCCCGGCCGTTCCTGGGCCCGGGACCCCCTAGGGGTCGGCCCTGCCTCTGGGCATGGAGCCACAGCCTGCTTCCTGTCTGTCCTCGGTGGGAGGGATGTCCTGTGGGGCCCTGTGGACCGTGGTCAGAGCCAGGAGCGGGAGGGGGTCCTCAGTCTGTGGGTCAAACCCCGACTGCCTCAGTCTGGATGTGTCACCTCTGGTGAGCCTCTCATACTCTGTGACTCAGAGTGCCTTTTGGGGTGGTGAGCCTTGGTCTCAGTGGCCCTAAATCCATGGCACATGGTGTCTTCAGAAGCCATGAAATGAGGCGGAAGAGCTGGTATGGGCAGGTGTGGAGGAGAGAGGGGCCCCTGGGGTCTGGTGGGACCAGTCACAGACACCCAGGCAGGGATGCTGCAGTGGGGATTTGAACTGCCAGAATCCCTGGGCAGCTCCAGGGAGACAGCCACTGTAGGGTGGCAAGAAGAAAAAATGGGGTGCTGAGCAATGCTTACAGGAAGGGGACTGCCCGGGCCCTGACCCCAGAGCTCGGCAGGCCAGAGGAGCATCCAAGGCGGGCACGGCTGTGGTGTCCGTCCGGGTTCTCCGGCAGCGTCGGCCTGTCTGGCTGGGGACCCTGTTCAGGGCTTCTCCCCTGTGAGCCCTTTATAAATCCCAGGAGGGGACTGCACCCCCTTCCCCAGCCTGCCTCTCTGAGGTCTTTCCAGCCCCCAATCCTAGGCCCTCGAGTCCTCATCCTCTGTCTTCCTGTGGCACTTCCTTTGTACCAAGCACAAGGCAGTTCCTTCCAAGCTGTCTTAGGACATCTCTCAAGAATGTGTTCAGTGCTGCCCTTGCCAAGAAGCCATCCTGCAGCCCTGCTTCCTTCTACCCTCCCCCCCCGCCCCCCAGTCTTCCCTTTCTAGCCCTTCCTCGGCCAAATTTGGGCTGAGCGCACCCAGTTTCCTGGCACTGCCTGGCACCCTCCTTCAGTCCTTAATCCCTTGAGGAATGATGTCACACCGACCCCTGGCCTGGTGGCTTCCCCAGTCCTATGGGGCCTGGTGCAGAGGGGACACTTAGTAACTGGCAAGTGGACACCCACCTTGCTCAGCACCTGCCTGTACCAGGCCACACGGGCGGGGGGGGGAGCAGAGGGGATCCAGCGGTGAGCAGAAGGGGTGCCAGGGCCACCCTCTATGGTGTGCAGTCGATCCTTAGATACTAGCCCCCCGATCCCTTAGGCTCCCGAATTGGAAGAGCAAGTTTGGGTAGTGAGAGACCCCACTCTATGATCTCTTTGGTTCTGGAATTTCAGGTAGCAAAGGGTTTATCGGAAAACAGATCCAGATCTATATAGTTCTCGAGTTTGGATAGCGAGGCATGCCTGTAATTGCAATTGGGTGAAGTGGGGGCCAGGGCTGCTGCCGTCTGTTTGGGGGTACAGGGTGCCTGGGGCCACCACCTCTTTTCCTATTCCATTTTCTGTTTCAGCCCATACCCTCTCCCCTCTCCACCCTCTGCCTGGGGACTCCCCCCCGCCCCAGTGCTCGTGCCCTCCACTCCTAGACCCTTGTCCCACAGTCTCACTCCAATAACTTGTCCACATCCCATTGAGAGGGCTACAGTGGATTTTCTGCTTGCCCCCTCCCCCACCTGGCCCTTCTTAAGAAGTCCAGATACTCCAAGCCTATCAGCTCATCTTTGCCTTCTGGCTCCTAATGGATCACCTTGTTCTGGTTTTCACTTCCTCAGCCTCCCCAGCTTCCTCTCCAACCTACAGCCCACCCACCACCCCCTGCCCCGGGTCTTGGTGCACCTGATGGGATGATAGCATGTTGCCTTGCCCTTTCCATCCTTCTCCCCAGTCCAGCCCTGGGGCCTTCTAAACCTAGCCACCCCTTGCTTGGATGCAATATCTGGGTTTTGCTGAGAGCATGCTATGGCTTAGACAGACTTGAGTTCGAGTTCTGACCCAGGACAGCAGCTTCCTTCTGGGCCTGACTTCCCAAGGGTCAGGGCAGATTCTGGCCCTTCTGGAAATCATGCTCTGAGGCTGGGCATACCAGGGGCTGGTCGGTCCTCCCAGAGCTGTGGCTGAAGGACCCTCGAGATCCTGCATGGGGGGAGAGTATCTGTTGGGTGTCTGGCTGCTGGGGGCAGAGTCGGGACAAAGCCCTGGGCTGAGGCTGCCTGGCCTGGTGGCTGAGACCCTGTCTCTCCAGTCCTGGGTCTGCAAGCCACCTCGTCCCTAAAATGGGAAAACAATAGCACTGACTCCCTAAGGATTTCATGAAGATTCTTTGGGATCCTGCATGCAGAACTTGCCCGCGCACTGGCTCAGGTTAACGCTAAGTGGTAGTAGCTACGATGATGGTGATGATGATGTGATTTATCAGTATTATTGTCACCTATGATCCCGTTTTTTCTCTTTGGCTCCAGTTCATTACCCCTTCTTGCCTGCTCCCCCCAACCCTCCCAGTTCTGCCTCATCATTTTTCAAAACAATTCCCGTGGTCTTTGAGAGAGTTCTGGTTGTTTATGGTTTTTAAAAAATAGGCATTCAAAGCAAATTCCTCATTTGTTCTCCCTCTTCTCTCCCCAGATTGGAATCTGGACAGCCATGACCTCATTCCAGGAAAGGGGACCACAGGCAGGGTCTGTGGAGAGGGGTCCTTGGGCTGAGCTCTTCCAGAGGGAGTAGAGGGAGTGAGCTTGCCTGAGACCCTGGGTGGGGATGTGGCTACATGCTTTCAGCCCTCCTCCCTGGCCACCACCTCATAGTGGGGCCCCTGGACTGCATCCCAGCTCCACCACCCACTGGCTATGTGACCTTGAGCCAGTGACTTAACCTCTCTGGGTCTCAGCGCTTCTGGGTCTTCTCTAAAATGGGAATAACACCAGCCCTACGTCACAGGGCTCGTGAGAGGATTAAATGAAATGCTGTCCTAGCTGGGTGCTCTTGAGAAGCAGAGACCAGCCGTAGGAGGGACGGTGTCTCATCAGCCCCTTCTTTGAGAAAGGGCCAGGTCTTCAAACCTGGAGTCCAAGACTGGCAGAGGTGGCAGGGCCTGTCCACCATGGACTCTAGTCTTAGTGTGCAGGGAACTGAGGCCCAGAGAGGGGAGCCTCGGAGTGAGCTGGCACAACCCCAAAGTCAGGACTCGAGCGGCAGCTTCTTGGGATCGGGAAATCTCTCCCAAGGACAGGGCCTCCTTGTCATGGGCCTCAGTTTCATGTTATTAGGGAAGCCCCGGCAGTGCTGGTCCTGAGCGTCTGATGTGTGCTGGGCGAGCCCTGGAGGCCACAAGAATCACCTTCTCTGCTCAGAAACTGCTTTGGCAACAGAGAAGCAAATGGCCAGTGGAGGCAAAAAGGTGGTTAACTTGGTAGAGGAGTTAATTTTAGAATGTGTTTTTCTTTTTATTGTGGAAGGAATCACGGTTGTAAAATAATTCAAATGCTGTAAAAGTAAATAAAGCAGAAAATGCAATTCACTCGGCCCTGCCATTCCCACATCCAGGGGTCCCACCCAGAACAGTTGGGGAGTGCTGCCTTCCGGGACCTTTTCCTCCGTCTCCAAGCGTAAATAATTTATAGGCACAAATAGGAGTGATTTTAAATGAGGTAATATTCCGCACGCGGTTCTGTAACTCGCTTTTCTTCACGTGGCCGTGTGGGCACCTTCCCCCTGGTGGTACGTGTAGGTTCCCCCACCCCCGGCCCAGGTGCGCCTGGAATGGTCTGAATCAGCGTCCACGCATGCGCATCTGGCTCGTGTCTGCTGATTGGCTGGGTGAATACATACACCTGCTCCTCCGGGAGGCGTGCGGTGGGTAATTCCTGGAGGAGTGAGCGCGGCATCCGGGCCCCACGTGAACCCTTAAAATTGTACGCCCTCAAGGCCTTCCCGATGTCCAGCACCCAGGGCTCCGAGTTGAGGGGTCTGTTCCCCCACACCCTGACTGGTCTGCCTGCAGCTGCTGGGTGGCTGGGAGGCTCGGCGTCTTTTCACTTGTCTGTTGGTGTCTCGTGTTTTCTTTCTGGTGATTTTCTCTGTCTCCATCGTTGCTGGTTTTCCTGTGCGAAAGTCCACCCACTGTGTGCAGGGAACACACCACTCCGGCCAGGAACGTGAGGCCGGTGAAGGCAGAGCACCGGAGCCCACAGCTTCGCAAACAGGAATTACGGAGCTTGCTGATGCCCCTGGGGCAGGGCGGCTGCTCGCAGGGAACCATGGCGACCTCACAGCCCTGTTTCTTCTTCCCTTTCAGAGAAAACCGGAAAGATCCTGACGGAGTTCGGCCGTTTTTATGAGGACCAGTATGGCGTGGTTCTCTTCAATAGCATGCGCCACGAGATCGAGGGGACGGGGCTGCCGCAGGCCCAGCTGCTCTGGCGCAAGGTGAGAGGGGCTGGGCCGGGTGCAGGGCGGGCTCCCGCTCGGCCTCAATTTACCGTTGTTGCCTGGATGGTCTCTAGGGGCCCCACCCAGCGTCTTTTTTCTTTTTTTAAGATTTTATTTATTTATTAGAGAGCACAAGAGCGAGCGAACGAGCAGGGGTGGGGGCAGGAGGAGGGCTGAGCAAGAGGGAGAAGCAGACTCCCCGCTGAGCAGGGAGCCCGATGCGGGGCTCGATCCCAGGACCCCAGAATCAGGACCTGAGGCGAAGGCAGACGCTTAACCGACTGAGCCACCCAGGCGCCCCCCACCCAGCTTCTGAATCGGCAGATAACCCAGTGGCCTTGCCAAGACCCCTCCGTTCACCATGGGGTACGGGGTACTCCCTGCCAGCTCAACTCCTCCATTGGTAGAGCTGGGGCTCTGGAATCATCTTGACATGCCTGGGTTCAAGCCCAGCTGCTCTTTTTTTTTTTTAAGATTTATTTATTTCAGGGGCACCTGGGTGGCTCATTCGTTGAGCGTCTGCCTTCGGCTCAGGTCATGATCCCAGGGTCCTGGGATCGAGCCCCGCATCGGGCTCCCTGCTCCGCTGGAGGCCTGCTTCTCCCTCTCCCACTCCCCCTGCTTGTGTTCCCTCTCTCGCTGTGTCTCTGTCAAATAAATAAATAAAATCTTTAAAAAAATAACAATATTTGAGAGAGAGAGAGTGTGCACGCATGTGTGCCCATGAGAGCAGGAGGAGGGGCAGAGGGAGACGGAGAATCCTCAAGCAGACCGCGGAGCCCGATGCGGGGCTCGATACCAGGACCCTAAGATCATGACCTGAGCCAAAATCTAGAGTTAGACGCTTAACCGACTGAGTCACCCAGGCGCCGCTCCTCTTAAAGGCCTCGTGCCCATGAGCAAATCACGTCACCTTGTGGATCTTAGTTTACTCATCTGTGAAATGGGGTAAGAACACCTGCGCAGGGTGTTCTTGATGAAGGAATCAGCCAGCCGGGCGCCTGGAGCAGGGAAGGTGCTCGGTGAGCGCTGGCTGATAGTGTCAGCATCGCCAGGCTTGTCATTAGCCTGTTATTAGCAGGATTGTGTTTGCCCAGTAAATATTTGTGGAGGGACTGGAAGCTGTGTGACTCCAGCCCATGGGTCAGCATGGACTGAAGGAGGCACACAAGGCCTCCTGGGAAGGGCCCCGTGGTGACTGGCCCCCGAGTGGGGCCGGAGGCGGGACTGGCAGAGAGGAGGTGAGGGACAGTTGGAACACAGGCTGGGCCGTGAGTGCCCAGCTGGGAGCTGGCAACCCCAGGCCTGAGCCTGTGGGGTGAGGAGCTAGCCCTTCTTCGGGGGAGGTACAGGGGGCCCTGAGTCAGCCCAGGGAAAATCCAGGGCATTCCCGTTCAGTGACCTTCACCTTCTACCCCCTGGACAGCCCAGGGGTGGCAGAGGGAAGGGTGACAAGGAGGAAGGGTGTCAGCCCCACCTCTTCTGCAGGTGGCCTGCCCCGAGTGGCCCAGCAGCAGGCGGGAGGCTACTTGGTCCTGGCTGGTGGCCCCGGGGCAGAGTGCCCGCCAGCTTCCCTCTGGGGAATTGGACTGGCTGAGCTGATCCCTCTGGGAGTGGGCTCCAAACCAGGTCAGCCAGGCCACCCCAGTGCCGCCGCTTGGGTCCTTCGTGGCTGAATTCCGTGCTTGGTGGGCTCCAAAGCTGCCCTTGGTCACCTGGCCGCACCTCCCCACCCAGTCCTGTCGGCTTCCTCCCGGCTGCCAGGGTCAGCCTGTTCTCAGGCTTCGGGGGCCCGGGACAGGACTGTAGGGGAAGGATGGAGGCTGGAATGCTGTGGTCTGGGGGGAGAGAACTCGGGGGACCGGGCCCAGAGCTTCTTGGTAGCTGCTGGCTTGGGCAGTTGAGTCAACCCTCAGGGGTCGGTCTCCTGACCTGACAGGTGGGTACCTCCTGCGGAGGGCTGTGGAGAACTAGGGGAGCAGGTGGGGTGGTTACTAAGGGATGCAAGTCCTGACTTGCTGGGTAACCTCCAGCCCATGGCCTCACCTTCCCGAGCCTCAGTTTCTCTGCCTGTGAACTGATACCCAGAACCGCCATCATGGGCCAGAGGCATGAGAGTAGCCTGGGGAGGGAGTGGGGATGTCCTGGGGCCTCTGAGGCCAGATGGGATTCGGATCATGCGGCAAGGGACCAGTATGGGGCTCGCTGAGGTGGCAGAGCAGAAAGAAGAGCCTCAGAAGGCTCCAGACTTGGGAGGGTTGGGGTGGTTTCCTTCTTGTCCCCACCCTCTCCCAAACCCAAGTGGCAGAAGATGTGTCCACCTACCATGAGACCAAAGGGGCTGGAGCTGGCTTTCGGGACGTGTTACCCTTTATGTCTTCTCAGCGGGAAGGACAGCTGGAGGCATCACCTGAAAAGAGACAAGTGGACCCATGGTCAGGGCCACACACTGACTGAGCCAGGGCAGGTGCGGGGCCACGCTGGTCCCACAGACACTCGGGAGACAGACCGTAATGCACGACAATCTGGGTGCCACGAAGGAGATGACAGAGTGAACTCAGCCTGGGTGGGGTGTCTGGCCTCGTCTGGGTGGCCCACTAGGGCTTCTTGGAAGAGGGGCCGTCTCCGCTGAGGACCTGCCGGGAGGGGAGAACATCCGAGTGCGGGAGCAGTGTGTGCAGCCGGGCCTTTCAGTGGCTGCCCAGGATGGTGGAGGCAGGATGCGAGCCAGGTTCCAGGTTCCTGGCTGGGGCAGAGGGCAGGCCGGGGCCGTGTGCCTGCCAGAGCCCCGGAGCATCCCGTGACCCTTTGTGTCTGGTCCCTTGGTGTCGTGGCCCCCTCCCCACCCTGTGACAACAGAGGGCCGAGGTGGTACTCGGAGGTGTGGCCTGGACTGGGTGTCTGGCCCGTGCCCACGTGTGTGGTGTCACAGGTGGCCCGGGTCCCAGTGACCCAAGATGGAGTGGTGGTTTCTGACGGCACGAGGCTCGAGAGTCACGGCGGGAGGGACATCTGTAGTAATGCTTTAATACCCAGTGTAGGAACACTGCAGTGACACGTCAGTAAGACGAGTAAAAGGAAATCACCCCCAATCCCTGAAAAGCAGGGATTTTTGGTCCCATTTTGCCCCTCAGGAAACTGACCATTGTGATAAATCAGGATGATATCATAATAGAAATAACAATGTTAATTGTCATAATACCAATTGTTTTTATTAGAAATAATACAGTAGCAGTAGTAAGAGTAAAAAACCAGAAATCGTGTTAAAAATAGCAGTTATGCTATGTGGGCGCTGCTCATCCAGCTGGCTCGACATCGCTTGGAGGGGTTAGACTTATGTCCACACCTGCGCTGTGGACACTGAGGCTCAGAGAGGTGGAGCTGCTTGTCCAGGCTCCCGCCGCATGGGCGGTGGGGCTGGGGCAGGGATCGGGGCTGTCGGAACTGGGGTCTGTGCTCTAACCATTCGCCATCCAGCGAAGGTTCCCAGCGCAGCATTGGAGAGCTTTGCAGAGTCCAAAATATTTTGCCTGGGCTGGCAGGTTCCGTTTCATTTCCGGCAGGCCTTCCAGTGGAAACATGACTCTGCCATTTGGAAGTCTTAAAAATAAAATCCAAACCCGCATGCAACCGCCCATTACGGGCTGCCCCAGAATCTGGGGGTGGACTCCCGAGGGGGCGGGGGGGGGTTCTGGGAAGGCCTGCCTGGGGCTCCCGCTGCCCCTGATGTGGGGCTCCTGCCCTGAGCTAGGAGGAGGACCAAACCGGGGGGCCTGGGGAGAGCGAGGGTCTTACCAGGGTGTCAGGAGAGCTATCTGCTCTTTCTCTCTAGAAAAGATGGGGATTTGAGAGCTGCGTTTGAGAGGAGGCCTCTGTCTAAATATAGCCCACTGAGCATAGCTCTGTGACTCGGGCAAAGCCCACTTGTATGCGGTGGGGTGGGGGGTGGCGGGGGGACCATTTTCTTTTCCTGTAAATATTTTTATCCCTGGGTAGGAAGCAGTCGTGGGGTCCTATTGTTTGAGTACAATGGGCCCTCGTTTTCCAAGAGTGTTTTGGCATTTCCCCTTGAAGAGTAGCAGGGAGGTTGCTGGGGAGAGGGGGCCCCTGTGAAGACACAGGGCCTTGGGGGTGGGCAGCTTGGGACCTAAGGCTCCCACCTGACTCCAGCGGCAGGGGCAGACCCAGAAGCTGAGCGGGGAAGCTGGGAAGGGTTAGGCACTGCTAATGATAATACTTTCTCCTGTTACTACATAGGATATGTGTTTATTTTTGCAAAAGGCTCCATATTTATTGCAGAACAGATAGAAGCTATTGAAACTCCACTCATCCAGGAGTAAGCCTGCCCCCTGTCGCCTCTGTATCTCCCTTTCCTGAAACTTCCCTGTGTGGGTTTGCTCAGGAAACATGCTCTCAGGCATGGCCATCCCTTCTCCTCAAATAAGTCAGCCTGGGGAGCTGGGAGACTGACACAGCCCGAGGAATCCCAGCGGCGGTCACGGAGGCTCCTGCATATCCTGAGCTGAGCAGACTGTCAGGTGCGCGTGATCCTGGCACGCGGTGTCTTATGGAATCCTCAAGATGCCTGGCTGAAGTCATTGCTGTCCCCATCCTCATGTTACAGATGAGGACACTGAGGCACAGACAGGTGATGTGACAGGCTCGAAGTCACACTGAGTCAGGTGGAGTCAAAGCTAAGGCTTTGCGAGGAAGGTCTGGGTGTTTCTGCTGTCCACATTGGTCATCCGTCTGCCAGGGTGCTGGTCCATCACTGAACCCTCCAAACTGAGGTCCCCTCCAACCCCACCCAAATTCATGGAGTTCATCTTATTAGCTGTCAGAGCCGGGGAGGTTCTCTGCAGCCACCTTGGCCAAGTTTTTGTTACCCTGAGGGGATACTGAGGCCGAGAGCAGGAAAGAGACTTTCCCAGGTGCCGGGGCCTTCCCCGTACTGGCCTCTGGACATTTCCCGTCCTGCTGGTGTAGCCGCGCTGCAGTGGTGGGTGGATGGGAAAGCAGCCTGCCGTGGGCTGCAGAGACGCGTCGCAAGGTAGTCGTGCCTGTCTAGGGCCAGGACAGAGTAGGAGACCTTGGTCCTGGCTGGGCCCCGAATGCTGGTGCCTGGCCTGGGCTCAAGTCCTGGCATCGCTGTGGCTCTGGCTGGACCTTGGGGAAGCTCCTTTGCCCTGAGCCTCACTCTCCTCATCTGTCACATGGCTAAGATGCAGCCCTGCCTCAGAGGAGGACTCGGGGAGATCGGGATGGGGGATGTGCTCAGCCCCCCCTTCTTGGGGGACCCCATTGCCCGGCTGGGCTGTGGGGGAGCCCGGCCTCACTCCCCACTCCACCCCACCCGCAGGTGCCATTGGATGAGCGCATCATCTTCTCTGGGAACCTCTTCCAGTACCAGGAGGACAACAAGAAATGGAGGAACCGCTTCAGTCTCGTGCCTCACAACTATGGGCTGGTGCTCTACGAGAACAAAGTGGTGAGGCCCCCCACCCCCCCACACCTCTGCTCTGCTCCTTCTCCGCAGCCCCCACCCCCAACCTGCTTGTTCCGCTGGCTTCCTATAAACAGCCCTGCTCTGGGGCTCCCCTTTCACTTTGCCTCCCCCCTGTAAGCCACTCGCCACTAGCCCCTACCCATCTCAAATCGTCCAGTCCCTCCAGTTCCAGGGCCAGAGCCCCTGCTCCCTCACCCCCAGCCTCTTGCTGGCTGGGCTTCCTGCCGCTCTCCAACCGCTCCCATCCTTGCTCTTCAACTCACGACCAACTGCTGACACAGGGGTCTGGCCATTCCCTTCCTCCGCTTACCCCAGGGCGGCGATCCCATCTTTTTCCTTCCTGATTCCTCTGCCCCTCTGGCAACCCCTGCTGCCTAGTGGGTAAGTGTCCTGCCCATTGTTCCTTATCTTTGCCCTGGGCCCTTGGGGAAGCCCCCCGTGGTTGAGCCACAGACCCAATTTCTTCTACCATAGATTTCTCCAAAGTAGCAAAGGACAGGCCTGAGTGCCCTTTGTTCAAGGAAAATCAGGGTTAAAGAAATGTAAACAGGGCGGGAGCAGCCTGATGGCCCCTGGCAGGGCTTCTCAAACTGGTAACCGGCATCAGAAACACCTGGTGGGCATATGACACAGGTTACTGGGCCTACCCAGTTTGATCTGGGCCTGAGCAGGGCCAAGAGTTTGCATTTCTAACAAATTCTCAGGTGGGGCTGATGGTGCTGATGACCTAGGACCACACTTGGCAGATCAGTGCCCTGGAGGTCCTGAGCCATCCTGGAGCAGCGTGTTGGGTGGTGACACCTAGTGGCCGGCGGCAGCACGGCAGCCCTGCTGTATGAGCTACTACGTTAGAGCCACTTTTTACCCACTTGGGTGTAAGAACGCAGTGTCCAGACCTAATTCTCCTCCAAAGGGGACTCGTGTGGAGCTCAGAACCTAGGAATTTGCTGGACAGCGCAGGGTCATGGTCAAAGACTCTGGACCCAGGAGGCGCACAGACCAGGGTTATGTCCTAGGCTGGCTCCGTACGGCCTGTGTGAGCTCGTGGGTAACGATGGTACTCACCTCTTGGATCGTGAGGATTTTGTGAAAGGAAGCAATGCAGTGCCCTTAGCACGGTGCTGGTGTGTAAGAAACGCTCGCACTCAGCTCGTGGTAGCTGCTGCTGATGGTAAGGCTTCCTGCGTCTGGCTGTGAGGCCCCCAGCTAATCATATTATGTGGATCGTCTCACGCAGTCCCACACAGCCCCGTGGAGTAGGAGCTGTTGTTGCCCTGGTTTAACAGATGAGGAAACTAAAGCATAGGAGCTGAAGGAGCTTAATGTCCACATCACACAGACGGTGTTCAGTGGAGCTGGGATTTGAGCCCAGAGCCTGGACTCCGGTCACTACACCAGGTGGTCACTACACCAGGTGGTCTCTAATCACCGCAGCGGGTGGGCTCCTCCTCTGCCTCCCTCTCTCCCTCCTCCCCCTCCCCCTCCCTTCCCTTCCTCCTCCCTGCCTCAGGCAGGCCACACTGAGAGGGCCCTGGAGCCACAGTTGGAGATGGGGCTTAGGCTTAGACCATCTCTCTTGTCCCTTCCTCAGGCCTATGAGCGGCAGGTCCCACCCCGGGCTGTCATCAACAGTGCAGGCTACAAAATCCTCACCTCCGTGGATCAGTACCTGGAGCTCGTTGGCAACTCCTTACCAGGTAAAAGAGCCCCCCC